>NC_069504.1:695575702-695823202 GCF_027579735.1 Bombina bombina | reverse complement strand
ATTCACTTCTATTCTTAAATGTCATTTCTTCTCATGGTATTATTTGTTTTAATTGATATCTAGATAGGTAGTGTGCACGTCTGGATCACTACAGGACAGGAAAAAGTGTTCCATATAGTGCTCTTGCTAATGTGTAACATTCTTGCAAAACTGCTGCAGACACATGTATGCTCCCAAACTTACCTCTCTTCTTTTCAGCAAAGGATAACAAGGGAATGAGGAAAATGTAATTAATTGTAATAAATAGAAGTACATATAAAAGTTGTTTAAAATTGTATGCTGAATCGTGAAAGTAAACTTTGGGGTTTATGTCTCTTTAAATAAAAAAGTTCTACAGTAATATGGAAAAACTGCAATTAAAATATGTGTCTTTTCCACCTAAACAGGTTATTAATGCATCACTTCCATGTTCCAGAAATCAGACAGGAAAAAGATGGAGGATGCCCAGTATGTGTCCATCTGTGTCTCTACAATAACAAGGCTATCACAGCGTTGTGTCTCCATTTACATGAAGAAATTGAAAGCATAGGACAAATTGAAAAATTGTTTATATATTTTTCAGTGTTTCAATTAAAATAATTAATAAAATGCGCCCACCACTCAATCAAATGAAAACAAAAATCAAATTGGTATCTGTCCATGGCTCTGCACAATATCTGTTTATCAGTTTAAAAAAAAGTGTTGCTTGTACAGTCTGTATATGTAACATGTTTATCGCTCCCCTTAGACCACCGTGACTCCAGAAGCTACATACTTATTTGCATGATGCAAAGACGCACATATAGTAAATTATTTATAGTTAAATACCTGCTGCCACATTCCCTTCAACATTATACAGTCAAATGCAAAATTATTTTTGTCTGCTGCACCTCACTCTGATTTAATGAGTTAATGATACACCCCAATACCTGCTGCGGTCTCTCTCTCCATTGCTGCCCAGAATAAAGTTACTCTTTCTCCAAGTGCCACTAAGGCACCTCGGTATCCCTCGAACCGCGCATGCGTATACTGTTTACTTACTTCCGTATGCGTTCCAAAGCTGGTCTAATCTGATTGGTTAGTACTGCGGATAGGTTTGCAGTGCACCGACCCCAAGGTACAGGCTGGCACTTATGTAAGGCTTAGGCTGCAAAGGGGGGAAACTATGTAGCAAAATACAAGTTCACTTCACTATAGAATTGTAATTACCAGTCTTTTTTGTAAAAAAAAAAAGGTATCAGTAAATGGATGATGGCTTTTTAACGTTTTATTAAACCCTGCAAGTATTGTAGCTAAGTATATAAAAAAAATCCACAGTACTATGTTAGGACAAACATTTACACCGTACCGTCTTGGACGCCCGACGATCATCGCAGAGATAAAGCGGAGTGAGGGAAAAAAGGGTTCAGTGCTGTGATTGCTGGTCTTTTACATCTAATCATTGAAGGGATCAATCAACACTTTGTTATTACAATATTTTTCTGCCGTTTTACAATAAATGAGCATTGTAGATAAGTGTGGAATTTGTACTCCAAGCCTCTTTTCACCTCAGCTGTCTCTCTATTCTATGATATTTTGAGCTAATAATTCAAAACAGAATGTCTCCGGTAAAGATAATACGGCGAGATGATCAGATTAGCAAGTAGTAAATTGTACTAAATATTTCTTTATAAAATAATGTGGGACATCTGCTTTACTTATTGAGATTGTACTGTGGTGGAAATTGTTTCTGCTCCAAATAAGGGAAATCGTGGGTGGAGTTTGACGATGATAAAACAATCTCAGCAAAAAAAGGTGTTGCTCTGTTCGAATAGTGTTTAGACTCAAAAACTGCCAAACAATTTTGTAATTCTCCCATAATGGGACATGACAGTGAAAATTAAACTTGCATGATTCTGACAGAGCATGCAATTTAAAAAAATAATAATAATTTTTGAAGAAAATATCTAACATGATAGACAGCAAGAGACATTCTAGTGAAAAGGGGAACTGCTCTTATTTTACAGCAGTTTATTTTTTAAACAAAATATTTTCTGTCACTATGTATTAAAGGAATAAACTCATAGTTGCATACCAGGGGTCCTACCTTACAATTCTATATGAGAAAAGAGCTGGCCATTAGAGTATATGCACATATGCTGCCTTTCTTTGGTTTACCAGCTATATCCTCACCTGGGCCTTCAGTGGGAGTACACTGGGTGTTTAACCTCTCTCTCCCATACATAAAACACATAGTGACAAAAATGCATTAAAAAAAATTGTCACTAGAATGTGCTCTGAGAATGCACCAGTTGCATTTCCCCTAGCATGGAATGAACTGTCAGAGTAAAACTGGACACACATCCACTGGCACTAGTTGCTAAACCCATAGTAGGCAGGGCTACCAAGGACATAGCATGCTTTATTAAAAAAGCAGCATGGAAGGCTGGGGGTTAACACCCAAGTACTGGAAGGGTTGTGGAGAAGCAAAAAAAGACAACAACATGTTTTAAAACATAATTGAAAAATACATACAATTACATGGAGTGCACACTGCTAAAGAGGAACAGGCGCTTCATTGGTGTAGCTTTTTCAGTGATGGGCAAAATCCCTAAACACCCTCGGCATAAATACAATGACAAATTGAACCAATGTTTGATGTTTCTACATATTTGTAAATTTGTGGTAAATCCCTATGCCCCTTTCTGCCAGTAGTATGATAAATCGAACCCAATGACTAATGTCTACTTTTCATTCTGTGGAAAATGCACCCAGTGTATTCCGAGATACCACTATGTGTGTGTGTTTATAGGAAATCTCAGTTACGTCATAACTTTTCAATTATTTATCATATTATTAGCTTTGTAAAGGGTAATGTCCCTACACATAATCCTGAGTAATATACAAGATAATGAAGCAAAATCTGGATTTTCTGCATTCAGAATAGATAAAGCCTGTACCAATATCTCTTACTCTGGACTTCCTGCTGGAGGCGGGGCACGCAGGTAGCTGCAGGTGTCTTGGAAGCTTCATGCCTCAATGTGAGGCCTAATCCACCACCAGCATATGCTTTTCTTCCCTTGGCCGGTCACAGGCTTGGGTACTAGGATTTCGATCCTGCATGGGAAGTTTGTACTTTCAGCCTAAGGGTGCACGTTGGCTGGTGCACACCATTGCTGCATGAGTTTGCAGGTGCTGTAACAAGAAGCCTTTGGATAAGCACTTAAAGTCTCCTGGGTCTCAGTTATTTGCCAAGGTCCATTGTATTGAGGGCCGCCGGACTGTTACGGCTATTTGCCTGAAACCTAATTATGACTGCCTAGAGGTACTTGGACTTACCTATACTAGAGGTGTGTTCAGCAGAAGCGGCAACATCGCTGTTCCTCGGATGAGTCAGTGGTACTGCGGAGCTCATTGAATAGAGTTTCGACTCCTTCTTTACCTGGCTAGGTGTATAACACAAGCGGCAGCTCCTCTGTCCCCTGGAAGAGTTGAAGGTAACGCTGTGTACGCTGAAAGAGGCGCGGCTCCATAGCCCACCTGGATGGGCCAGCAACATAAGCGGTAGTACTCCTCTCCCTGGTTGAGTAGGAAACAACGCTGAATACTCTGGAAGGAGGCATGGTCCTCTGGATGGGCGAATAACACAAGTGTCTGCACTTTTTCCATCGGGAAGTGCTGCAGGTATTACTGTGCACACCGGACCTGGTCGCCACACAGCTAAAAGCTTTCTACCTTAAACCTATACGCGATTGTCTGGAGTGCTCCTGGGACGGCTAACCTGACTGTAGTACTCATCGGCTCCGGTGGCTGGCGAACTTCCCCACAGTGGAGTGGTTTCTCCCCTGGTCAACAACGCGGCAGATCTCCGCTTTAACAGTTAGTCCGTAGCTTGGAAGAGTCAAGTGTGCAGAGTCGCTGCCGAGGCTTATGATTCCTATGGCAAGGTACTGTATCTTTGTATGACTGTTTGCTCTCCGCCGATTGCAGAAGATTATCAAAAATCGTTATAATTGTGGGGCCAGCCTTGGTTGGTTATCTAGTGCGGTGTGCGGAGCATAAGACTTTCTTGGAATCAATGCACGAGCAGCTGTTTGCTAGCTGACAGTGCAGACTGCCGCTGTTTCGGTGAAGAAGTTTCACTGCCATCTGTTTTGATCAGGTTTATCAAAGTGACCGTTTGTGCTCGAACTGTAGCTTCCATCTACTGTTACATTTTGCCCCCTAGTAGACTGCCTTTATATAAGTTTTTCTTTACGCAGGTTTGTGTTAGAAGGTTCTCGTATTCTTGAATTATGAGACTGTTGGGAACAATATATATTTAAGGAATTCACCATTGATAACCCCCATTTGCTATACCCCATTGTTGCTGATCCATTTCTATATCTTGGTCTCCTAGCAGATTGCCTCTATATAAGTTCTTATTTTGTATTATGCATTTGAGGATCTTACTAATGATAATATTTATATATTATATCTAATTGTTAATACACTGCCATCTTGTTTTGTCCGTATTGCTATGTTTAAGTCAACAGTTTTTCTTGTGATTGTTGCCTTCTTGCTTCTGGGTTGTACCTAATGCTATTAAGTTTTATCTTAACCAGAATTAATCCTTTATAGTCACATATTTTTGTTTGTTTTATATGAAATCTTACCTATGAACCCTTCTTAAGTTTTCTCTGAGTTACTTTGAATATAAGCTTCGGATTTCGGCTAGGATATGTAGGGCTCTTATTAGCGAAGTTATAACTGCCAAGAATTATGCTAACATATTTCCCGAAAAGCTCTCTGCTATAAAGTTGTCACTTACATGCAGGGTTAACTTTAGATATGGCTTAGAATTAGGTAATACATTCAGAATATAGTCGCTATTTACACTTCTTTTTTACTTAAGTAACAGTACAAGTTTCTAGAATTTTTTTTTTTTGCACTGTTGAATGCACTTTTTTTTCGCACTGATGAAAGCACTGTTGAAAACACGTTGATACAATTTCCTCTTTCTTCTATGTTAAGTTTAGAGTAATATAATACAAATTTTGGATATACAGGTATCACAGGAAACATTTCTGTGTGCTGGTATAAGAGTAATAAGTTTATATGCACTACAGATGTTAATTGGCATTAGTCTTTTTTTTCACACTGTTTGGGTATAAAGCCTATAAGTACGAGATTTTTTTTAGTAATTGTGGATATTTTGGACAGGAATTGTGACATACTCCCTAGACTAAGTCTTTATTACATAATATATTGAGTCCCTCTCAGAATTCTGTTTAAGTTGGTCTGCTGAAGGATATATTAGGAGGGTTAAAGGATTTTAGGCATTAAAGCCAAGTGCTGAATTAAACACTATGTGAATATTATAGAGTGAAAAAGAAAATAAACACTTTATTTAACATGTATATATAAACAGACGGACAATATCAAATTGGATCATTAGGGAAATGGGTATGTGTCTTCCATTACTCTGCAATGAACAAATGAACTGATCCAAATAGAAATTTAAAAACAAGGCATAAAAATGGGCATGTATGGTCAGATGGAGCGTGAGGACACCAACAATATCAGAATATGGCATGCAGTATGAGGTGCAAAAAATTCATTCAATGCATACAGGTCTATGCGCTCAAAGGCGTCCTCCTACCTGCGTACTGCTGGGATTTTAATCTAGTCAGCCGATTGCTAACATATAGCCCTATATCTCAAAAGCACACCATGCACATCAAAAGAAATCAGTATCTCACTGATAGCGTGCAGTTTAAGCACTTGCATTCATGACTCAGTATTAATGATAACACACACTGTAATGTGGCTCAATATCATGTTATAGCACACACTATATTATATACCCAAACATCCAAACTCATAAATGCTCTAAACTCATTTTCAGTGTATACTCTCTTACTGAGATTGTTGGTTGAACAACCATATAGTTAGTATATTCATTCAGCAGAGTCTACGGATAATCTATGGGTATTAAATAATTATCATGTTAATTAGTGTAGCGTTATCAAAATATTGGTAGTAGCAGTATACTAACAACTGACTATATCATATTATTAAAGATAGTAGCGGCTATCCAATTGTACGATTATCGCTACAGAGTGTCGGTTATTATTGCTACTATGGATTCCAAAAACCTCACGCTCACATTTGGCCACGCCCACCAACACATTTCGTCACTAGTACGTGACTTCGTCAGGGCATAGGGTCTGCTTACAGTAAATATTTGTTTCATCGTTAAAAATAAAGGGGATTGTCTGGTTCATGGACAGATATATGCTCCAAAGGAGCTCTCCTTCCAACATGCCTCCCAAATCAAAGGATAAAAAAGGGAGCGGCATGAATCTGGACTCTAGCATTGTCTCACCCCAAGAAAAAGGTGCCCCTAACCTTCTATCCAGTAATATGACTGAATTTGCAGCTGAAGTAGCCAAAATCTTGACCCCTCAATTTGATATGATTAAACTTGAGATCAGAAACGAGATATCAAATCTCACTACAGAGGTCAGGCAGATTTCAGCAAGATTAGATGAAATTGAAAACAGAATTTCAGATTTGGAAGACAGATTCAATGTACAAGATCCAATTATAGATATTCATAGTAAATCTATTACAGCATTACAAACTAAGATCGAAGATCTTGAAGATCGTTCAAGATGTAACAATTTAACAGTGATCGGTCTTCCTGAATCCCCTGAATTCCAAGATTTAATGACCTTTGTTACTACTACACTACCACAGGCACTGCAGATTCCAGCTCCTGCCTCTCCCTTCCAGATCGAAAGGGTACATAGGATAGGGCAACGTCGGGAACTCACTGAGGGCTACAGACCAAGACCAGTGAATTTTCAGGATAAACTGTTATTCCTTAAGCATTACAGGAAATGTAATCCTTTCTCTTTAGGTCCACACAAGCTACTAATTTTCCAAGATTTTTCCTCTGAAACCTTATCTAAGAGAAGAGATATGTCTTTTTTCTATGGTAGGCTTCAGAGGGAAAACTACAATATCAAGCTGATCTATCCGGCAAAGCTAGTGGTGTTGAAAGAAGGTATCTCTCATACATTAAATAATGTTATGGAGGCTGAGACTTTTTGTAGAGAAGCAGGAATACCTTAAACAAATATTTAACACTATAAGGTAGTGTTTCCCAGGTGGTATGTATGATTCCTGTTTTCCACTTTTGATTTAATAATGGTTATTATATTTTATGATGTCTATAAACGATCTGTGCTTCTCACTTTTGTTTTAACAGTGGTTATTATAATTTATGATATGTGTGGTTTGCAGAAATGGTTCATGGTTTTTGCCCCTTTTTTTTTTTTCTTTTTCTCCCCTCTCTCTCCCTCGCCTCTCCCCCCTCCCTCGCAGCGCTCGTCCCCGAATTGCTCTGAGTTTTTTGTTTTTTTTCATATATTGGTGTTAGTTAATAAGAGATGACGGCCCTTAATTTCAACCTACTGTCTTGGAATGTAGGTGGTATAAACTCCCCAATTAAAAGGAAATCTATTATAAAATATCTGGGGAAATTTAATCCCGATATAGTTCTTCTACAGGAACTACACCTCAAATCTCTAGAAATCCCCAAACTTAAGTGTAAATGGGTGGGAGAGGTGGTTGCTGCCCCATTTACATCTAGGAAGAGGGGGGTTGCCATTTTGCTGAATCGGAACTTAGAATATCAGATAGTTAATACTGCGGCCAATCCCGAAGGTAGATTTCTAATTCTGGAAATTGAGATTAAGAATATTAAATACATACTCTGTAATGTATACGGGCCTAATCAAATTGATCATAAGTTCTGGGCGGTCCTTGCGGTAAAACTACACAGATTTATAGGGCTGAATTTAATTATCGCGGGAGACTTTAACTTGACAGCAGACCCCATTTTGGATAGTTCAAACAAAAGTCCGTTAAACAGTAGAAGTAGGAAAGCTCGGACTTTCCAGAAATTGTGCTCTCATTTGGGTCTGGTTGACATATGGCGTGTACAGAACCCGGACGTTTGCGCCTATACTTGCCTATCTCAAGCTCAGCATTCCTTTTCTAGGATCGACTATTTTCTCATCTCAGACTCATTGCTTAGTCAGAATTGGGTGACTAAAATCGAGGATATTGTAATCTCTGACCACACTGTTATTTCATTGAGCTGCAGAACCGGTAACATACACCCACGTAAGAATTATATTTACTTCCCTAGATTTTTGACCAACAACGTTAAGTTTCAAAATTGGGTTCGTTTAAAGTGGGTAGATACTATAATAATAACGAAAGTTATCTAGATAAAATTGAAGTGTTCTGGGAGGCCTCTAAGCCTGTCCTACGTGGAGAGATTAAATCTTATATGTCTCAATGGAAAAAGAAGTGTAGACAGGTCGCTAGACAGCTTGCCAATCGTGTTAAAAATTCATATAGAACCTATATTATTAAGCATACTAAAGAGAGCTGGGATGCATATGTAATAGCAAAGACGCTTCAAGATATCCATATTAAACAGAACAGTGCCCAGGAGAAACTTAGAATGAAAGCATTATACGGTGGCTTCGTAGGGAGATCTGCTAAGTTTTTAGCCAGATTAGCTAAATCCTCCCCAAGACAGACAATCTCGGCCATTAAACACGGAACTAGAAGATACACGAATCACTCTGATTTCGAATTCTTCCAAGACCTGTATAAACAAGATCCCCCCAACTTAGATAAGAAAAAGATATTTTGGGAGAAGATTAAGGTGCCAAGATTATCTTCGGAGGCTAGGGACTCTATTAATGCTCCCATTTCTGAAGACAAGATTATATTAGCAATTAAGACTGCCAAACCTAATAAGGCAGCCGGACCAGACTCATTCCCCATTGAATATTATAGAATGTTACAAACCCAGGTGACCCCTATACTGACCAAGTTATTTAATCTCTATTTCTCAGAGAATATTTGCTGTTCACCCTCTTTTACAGCAGTGAACATTTCACTAATCTTAAAGAAGGATAAAGATCCTGAGTTACCAAGTTCCTTTAGACCCATTTCAGTCCTAAATACCGACTATTAGCTATTAGCAGCCATTGTCGCCTCCCGATTGAAACCTTCTATGGGTGGTCTAATCCATGAGAACCAATCTGGTTTTATGTCTGGACGGAACCCCGTAAGAAATACGAGGAAATTACTAATCCTTATTGAGTCCTTTTGGAATAGATATAACTCCGCTAACTCCCATGAGACTATGGATAAAGCTATCCTAGAGGTCGACGCGGAGAAGGTTTTCGACCGGGTTAGTTGGGATCATTTGTTCTTTGCTTTAGACCAATTCGGACTCTCAGGGCACTTTAACAACTATGTTCGGTTAATTTACAGTGCCCCCTCATCTGCGGTCATTATCAATAATACGACCACTCAAAGATTTGATTTGTTCAGAGGGACCAGGCAGGGGTGTCCACTCTCTCCTTTGTTATTTAACATTAGTTTGGAGCCCCTGGCCATTCGATTAAGGCAAGAGCTTGAGGGTATTTCACTGGCGGATGAGAAACTGGTTCTGCTTCTTTATGCGGACGACCTCTTGTTATTTTTGTCTAATCTCAAGACTACTTTACATATTATGCAGGATATTATTCAAAAGTTTGGGGAGATCTCTGGATTCAAGATTAACACCTTAAATTCGGAATTAATGTGGCTATACAAAAACCCTTCATTTCATATTAAACATCCCTTCTTAGAGGTATCCCAGATCACATACCTAGGTCTTCGATTATCTAGAAATCCGGAAGCATGGTACAAGTTAAATTATGGACTTGGGCTGGAACATTGTAGGAAAAAGCTGGAAGAATAGACTATGTTGCCCATATCCTTATCTGCTCGTGTGACTCTGATTAAATCGGTTATCTTCCCTAAACTTTTTTACATTTTTCAGAACATTCCGCTGTTTTTACATAAAAAGATACTCTCTTATATAATAAAGCTTGTTCTAATTTTTTATGGAAAGGAATGAGACCGCAAATTGCTGCCCATAAGCTTATGAATTCTAAATTGGCAGCCGGCCTCGCACTCCCTAACATTCAGATGTATAACCTGGTTATTATAGCCAGGTTCGCAATGGATTGGTTAACTGGAAAGGATCAAATCTCCTCAGTGGCTTGGGAATCCCAGATAGTGGCACCTTTTCAGCTGAGGGCTCTCCTGCATTGTCCATTGACCTCACTTCCTTCTAATACATTTTGCCTGTCTACTTTTAAGAATGTTATCGTGGCTTGGCAGAGACTATGTACCGAAATTGATTGTTCAACGTATGTTTCGCAATATTTACCTATTTGTGGGAATCCCAACTTTAGCCCTGGTCTTTCTAACCAGTTATTTAAAGATTGGGAGGTAAAAGGTCTTAAAACTATGTCAATTTCAAGACGTAGAAGGCCATCCACTACCGTTTGCAGAAATCGCGAATAAATTTGATTTAGGAGCACATGAATTTTATGCTTACCTTCAAGTTAGGCATTTTCTTCAAGAGTTGCTTAAAAGTTATGAGAAAAACTGGACCAAGGGTGAATTGCAGTCCAGGATTTCTGTTTACGCAGCAGGAATGTACGCAATATCTCCTCTGTATTCACGTTTAAATCAGAAAGCTTCAAGCTTGCAGGTCAGTGACATGGTAGCAAAGTGGGTTACTTAATTCCTCGATATAAATGAGCAAACTATTATCGGGAGTTTTAAAATAACTCAACAGAGTTGGGTTCCGACATCATGGAGAGAATCGCAGATAAAAGTTGGTCTACAGAGATACCTTACTCCAGCTATTTTATCTAAGTGGTACAATACACGGGCTCTCTGTTCTAGATGCTCGTCAACAGATGTGGATCTATTTCATTGTTTATGTAGCTGCCCGAAAATCTGTCAATATTGGAGAAAAATCTCTTACTGGATGTCGGCAGTTTTGAAATTAGAACATAAGTTAATTCCAATGGAAGTTTTTTTCCTGGTGAAATTCCAAGGAATAATATAAAAAATTATAGTCTCATAAATACTATTATATTAACGGCACGTAATCTTATTTTCAAACTATGGAAAGCACCTTCAGCACCTACAATGACACAATTCAAAGTGGCGTTGGTTAATCAGTTCACAATAGAGCAGTTTAATATACCATACCCCCAAGATAAATATTTGGCTGTATTCTTTAAGAAGTGGGAAATGTTTGTAAAATCTCTGCCCTTAGTACATCAAAAAAAAAATGATTAAACCATTCAGAGAGTCTGAGTATGTTTTGATAAATATTCTGGCGGGCTATTTTCCTGTAGATTGGGCAGCGGGTGGTGAGTAAGTGATTCGGGGGGGCTTGGTGTTGGGAGAGAGGGGATCCGTTTTTTTGTTTTTTTTGTTGATAAAGCCTGTATGTAAAAGCGATTTTTGCTGGCTATTTACAGACCAACAAATAAGCTAGTGAACTGCTTGTGCAATGCCGCCCCCTGCAGATTCACAGCCAATAAGCCGCTAGCAGGGGGTGTCAATCAACCCGATCGTATAGGATGGGCGGATTGATGTCCGCAGCCTCAGAGGCAGCAGACCAGTTAAGGAGCAGGGGTCTTAAGACCGGTGCTTCATAACTGCTGTTTCCGTGGAAGGGGGGTGGAAGGGTGAAACATTCTTATCGCTCATGTGAAAAAGTGATGAGGGTGTAAAAGACATTTCGTGGGGGGGAGGGAATTTTTTTTACTACAGTTTATTTTACAGTTTACAGTATGTGTGACCCTTCGTGACAGAAAAATGTGCTATTATATTTTTTTCCCTGATAATGACCACTTACCTTGTTCAGCAGCTGCCCATACCCTCCCCTGATATAAAACAAAACATGCCCTGCTTATAATGTTTGTAAAACAGGGTGCTTAAGAGCTTTTGTGTGTCAGAGGGACACATACTGCAGTATTTAAAGTTCCTTGCAGTTAAATCTGCAGTTGTAATATACTGCTTTACATAGCTCCATAGAAAGCCTAGAAATCAGGACTCGACAAATCCTGGGAGTCATTCCCTCTATTATTTTTTTTTTTTATATCTTTATTTATTTAACAATTCATAATACAAATCAAAAAGGATATATGCTTGTATATAATACAAAACAAAACATAAATCAGTAATCGAAGATTTGTTATTGTCAAAACAATGTTTCTCATAAGGATAGCTCTTTTTCTCAAGAAGACCTAAACGTAAACATACATTTTACCATTCATAGAGCTTTCCGGGCAGCTCTTACCACAAGATTTAAACTTTTTGTATATGAATTGGCGATTTTCACTTCTAGTTTACCATAACTTAAACATGAAAATTGTAAAACAAAACAAAAAAAATTCTCCCTCCTCCTCATCTCCTCTATAAATCCGAAAATTCATTGTCAGCAGTGGCTAAATCAAGATACGTGGTACCCCTGAAAGGTGCAATAAATTGTTTTTGTATCTCTTTGGGATAACTTATGATTACGCTCTTGCATTTATAAAAGAAACGCTTAACTTGGGTTTCTGAGAATATTGAGGTATCCATTTGCTCCATAATTATCAGATTTTTAAGTTTCTGCTTGAATTATGTCAGGTTAGGGACTTTGTTCGATTTCCAGTATTTCAGAATCAGTAGTCTACCTAACATAATTATGGCGTTAAGTTGACAGGCATTTCGAAAGTTACTTTCTTTTTGGCCATCTAGTAAAAAAAATACATGGTTATCTATTATTTTTAACTGATTACTGTTAATTTTATTTGACCAATAGTTTATTTTATACCAAAATTTCTTTATTTTAGGACAACTCCAAAAACAATGGTATATACCTTTATGATGATACGAACCTGACTTATCCCAACAGGCTTTAATTTTTGAGGTAATATAGATTCTATTTACCAGTTTGGTATGCGATTCCACGAAGAGGAGAGTGTTGCAGAAGCTTTTCTGACAATCTCTGTTTCAACTTGCCAAGCTTGTGCGATCTTTTGCACCTTTATTTGACCAAAAAAACTCAAAATTGTTTTATATAATAATGAAATAGAGTATTTACCTGCTCTAAAAAGATTTAGTACTGGATTGAGGATGCCCCACGTATCCTCATCAGCCCCATCAAAAGCAAATGTTTGAACATAATGTCATGCCTGTAAAAAAGCAAAATATTCTCTATTTACCAACCCAAATTCTTGTTTTAGGTCCACAAATGACTTGTTTCTCCCTGCACTTTGCTCTCTAAGTTGCCATATATACCTTCGGCCCTTTAAGGCCCATTCTCCGAAAATCTTGTAGTTTAACACCGGGATAAAATTTGGATTGCCCAAGATAGTCAAGTATTTGGAGAATCTGGGGTTAAATCGCAGCATTTTCAATGTTTTTTTCCAAGCTATAATTATGTTTTGAATAACCGGTATTTGTCTAATTTTAAGGGGCCATTTTTCAGCGGTACAATGAAGAAAATCCGCAAGGGAATATGGCTGGACCAGGTTTTTTTCCATAGCTTGCACAGCTCCAGTTAACCAATATAATGCTATCTTCGAGATGGCCACTAGGTTATATATTTCAATGTCTGGTAAGGCCAAACTGCCATCCGTCCTATATAATTAAAGTGTTTGAAAAACATTGGCTCTCCACTTTTCCCCCCACAAAAATTGAAGGCACCCCTGTTTAAATACACTTAAATCTTCCCGCTTTATCATAATTCGTATGTTTTGCATTATGTAAAGAGGTTTGGGGAATATCACCATCTTTATAAAATTAAGTTTACCTGTTATTTTGTTATAGCTAGTTTAAATTTAGCCCATTTTTTTAAATCCCTTCTTATTTTGGCAAAAATTGGGGGGTAATTAAGTCTATACCAGTCATTGCTGTCTTTGGAAAGTTTAATACCTAAATACGTAAATGCTTCTTTCGCTTCTTTAAACTAAGAGCAATAATATGAATTTTTTTGTTTCTTTAGCCAGAAAATTTCTGTTTTAGCTGTATTAACTTTATATCCTGAAAAGACACTAAACTCCTGCAATATTTGTGATATTTCTTCGGGTATTTGACATTAATACTAGTAAGTAATCTGCGTATAGCAGCATTGTGACCTTCCTTGTACCCACTTTAATTCCTTCAATCTCTTTTCTTAAATAAATAGCTAGGGGTTTAAGGGCCATGTTAAATAGTTAGGGGAATAAAGGGCAGCCTTGTCTTGATCTTCTATATAACTGAAAACTAGCTGAAGGCCTATCATTAATAATAATAGCAGCATTAGGTTGTTTATATATTATCTGAATAAAATTAGAAAAAGGATCCTCGACTCCAAACCTAGAAAGCACTGAAAACAAATGATTCCAGGTAATGGAGTCGAAGGCCTTCTCCGCATCTATTGCAACTATTGCTGCATCAGGCCCCTTTGACAGATTCCTGTTCTGCTCAGATGTCTGAAAGCTATTCAATATCAATTACATTTTCCTTAAATTACGTGAACAGTTTCTACCAGGCATAAAACCAACTTGGTCCTTATGAATAAGGGGTCCAATGACTGATTTAAGTCTCGTTGCTATTATACGTGTGAGCATTTTATAATCGCTATTCAATAACGAAATTGGCCTGTATGAACTAATCTCTTCTTTATCTTTTTTTTTTTTTATGGATCAAAGCTATTAAAGATGCCGTAAAGTAGCTAGAGCAAGGCATGCCATCCACATAATAATTATTAAATCATTTAACCAATATAGGTGTAATATCTTCTGTGAGACATTTGTAGAGTTCTGCCGGGATCTGGTCTGGTCCGGCGGCTTTATTAGCCGCTGCTCTCTTAATGGCCATATTAACCTTTGTAGGAAATAGGGGTATTTAATTAATCTAATTTGCATTTTTCTATCTTTGGAATCTGTATACCTTTTCAAAAATTCTCCTTAGCTTGTGGGTTTATTTTATTATTTGTATATAATTTCTGGAAATATTGCAGAATATGCTCATTAATTTCTTTAATATTAGTAATTCTACCCTGTGAGGTTTTAAGAGATTCTATCAAGGATTTCTTTTTTTTTTTAATTTTTATTATATTGGCTAAGAATTGTTCAGGTTTGCCCCCATGCCTATAAAAAAAAGAACCTGGTCCTAAGTTCATCTTGTGCCATTTTTTGTGATATAAATACTTCTCTTTCCCTTTTTTTTCTTGGTACATGTCCCACATTTTTTTGGCTGGGTCACTAATATAAGAATTGTATGCATTTCGCAGTTGATTCGCCAGTTGTGTGTCTTTAGATGTTATTTTGCATTTCTGGATAACTAGGTACGCCTTAATTTCCCCTCTTATTACCGCTTTAAAAGTTTCCCACAAAATTTCATTTCGTATTTCTGGACTATAATTATACTGATAAAATTCCTTCAATTTAACTTCATCCATGCTTGTTGAACTAAACATTTGTAGCAAGATACCTGAGGAAGAAAAACCTATTACCAATTGCTTGATTATTCATAACTTTAATATTTAAAGTGATAATGGCATGATCTGAGATTATAATTTCCTTAATATCAGCTATCATTTTGTAACTTAACATTTTATGAGCTATTAAAAAATAGTCAATCCTAGACATTGTTTGGTGTGAATGCGACTCACATGTATATCTCCTTAAATCTGGATTCTGTATCCGCCATATATCTTTAGCATGCAGTGTCTTGCTGAACATTTAAAATATTTTAGTTTCTTGTTTGCTATTTCTGTTCAAAGTAGGTCTCAACCTATCTAATGTAGGGAATAATGTGAGATTAAAATCACCAGCAATAATTACATTTTTTGAATGAAAAGGGAGGAGCACACTTGTAACCTGTCCCAGAATGCTATTTCCGACTTATTAGGACCGTAAATATTACATAATGTTAGGACCATACCCTCCACCTCCAGTTGGAGAATAATATATCTTTCCTCTGGGTCCAGTTCAGCCCCCAAGATTTTATATTGAAGTCTTTTATTAAAAAGGAATGCAACTCCTTTCTTCCTATTTGCATAGGGAGTTCCGATTACCTCCCCGACCCACCCTGTTGTTAATTTGGCCAGTTCTACCTCTTTTAGGTATGTTTCCTGTAAGAAGACTATATCAGGGGTACATTTTTTTAATTGTGCTAAAATCTTTTCCTGTTTTTGTGGGGATGTAATCCCACCTACATTCCACGAGGCCAAACAAAACTGATCCTTCATTTATTTATTTAAAAAAAGTTTACTTTATTGACGTATTACACAATGAACATATCCTGCCATTGAGAGTGAGGAGGAGGACAGAGAAGGAAAGAAAAAAAAAAAGAAAAAAAAAATTAAAAACAAAATACATCTGATGCAACAGTTGATCTCTTATCCAAAGAGTCATCTGACTATACTCATGCTGGAACATATAATTTTGCAGATGCATATGCAGTCTAGCTATTTATCCAGCCCCTAACCACATATCACCATCTTAAAGTGAAATACCTTTATTTTTGAAAAATTCCTTTACCTCTCCCAGATTACTCAACATCAAACACTCGTTTTCTGTGAAAATCTTAATTGTTGCAGGATATATAACTGTGGCCTTCATGCCAATATGTGTTAGTTTAGTGCAGAAAGGCGCAATTTCTCTCCTCCTTAGAGTAGGGTCAATTCCTAGGCTTTGTGGTAATGTTACAGAAATACATTTAAGTAAATCTTGGTGTTCATTGGATTCTGGTATACCTATAAATCTGACGTTATTACGTCTTGCACGGTCTTCAATCTCATTAAGTTTATGTTGCATGTCTACAATATGTTTAGTTTGTTCTTTAATGATCAACTCTTGGTGGGTGTTAGCATCCTCTAAATCAGAGACTCTCTGTTCTACCTCATTAAGTCTATGTGTGAACTGTTTAATTTCCATAGTTAGATCAGTATGTCAGTTTTAATCTGTTCAAATTGTGGTAACATAAGATCTGTAATTTGTTTAACTATATCATGTGAATTTAAATCAAGTGTAGGTGTCTCTGAAAGCATAACTGGAGAAGGGGATTTGGAGGCATTGTCTATACTAATCCTGTTTTTCCTGTCTCTAATTTTAGGCGGCATGTTTGGAGATCTAGGTTTGTAATTAGGGATGAATCTGTCCATAGAGTGTGTGTATGTGATAATTGTGTAAAATTAATACAGTGATATAAAGTGAAAAATAAGTGGACAAAGTTGTGAGGAGCCACTAACTGGCTATGTCAATGCAGAGGCCACACTAGCCCAGAGGGGCCTATGTGGGAGTGAGGTTCTAAATGTGCGTTTCCCTACTGGGGGGGAGGGAGGAGTTAAAGTGCAAGCAAAAAAAAAAAAAGATGTGAGGGAGAAAATAAGTGAGTTCAATGTTGTGTAATTCCAATTTGCACCTATACTGGTACCTAGTATAACCAACAAAGGAACTCAGGAAGAATAGAAAAACCCGTATCTGTACAGTTATTATACTTGGTTCGCTTCTTTTGCAACTTCAACTTGTATGATCTAAGCACAGTATACAAACATCAATATTTAAACATTTAAACAGATGTCTTATTTAGTAACTAAAGTAGCCCATCAAGGTAGTCAGAAATGAAAGGAGAATTCTTAACTATACACTTATTCTACTCAAGTTACTTCTTAAATTTCTCCCAATTCAGAATGGCTACTAGACCAACTTATATTTTAAACTGAAATAACCTGGGCAATAGCATATACCTTGAGGTTTAGCAATTATAGTTTCAACTTATTTATTCTAGGCACCATGTGCTGACCTCACTGTTTGAGAAAATGTTATAACTGGTAGTTAAGGTGAGTAAGAAAAGATAATCATAAGAAAAGGGTGAGCTCTTAACTATACAATAATTATACTCAGGTCATTTTTTGTACACTTCTCCCAGTTCAAATTAATTGCTGGACCAGTTTGTAGTTTGAACCATATAGCCTAAATAGCTACCTATACAGGGAGTGCAGAATTATTAGGCAAGTTGTAATTTTGAGGATTAATTTTATTATTGAACAACAACCATGTTCTCAATGAACCCAAAAAACTCATTAATATCAAAGCTGAATATTTTTGGAAGTAGTTTTTAGTTTGTTTTTAATTTTAGCTATTTTAGGGGGATATCTGTGTGTGCAGGTGACTATTACTGTGCATAATTATTAGGCAACTTAACAAAAAACAAATATATACCTATTTCAATTATTTATTTTTACCAGTGAAACCAATATAACATCTCAACATTCACAAATATACATTTCTGACATTCAAAAACAAAACAAAAACAAATCAGTGACCAATATAGCCACCTTTCTTTGCAAGGACACTCAAAAGCCTGCCATCCATGGATTCTGTCAGTGTTTTGATCTGTTCACCATCAACATTGCGTGCAGCAGCAGCAACCACAGCCTCCCAGACACTGTTCAGAGAGGTGTACTGTTTTCCCTCCTTGTAAATCTCACATTTGATGATGGACCACAGGTTCTCAATGGGGTTCAGATCAGGTGAACAAGGAGGCTATGTCATTAGATTTTCTTCTTTTATACCCTTTCTTGCCAGCCACGCTGTAGAGTACTTGGACGCGTGTGATGGAGCATTGTCCTGCATGAAAATCATGTTTTTCTTGAAGGATGCAGACTTCTTCCTGTACCACTGCTTGAAGAAGGTGTCTTCCAGAAACTGGCAGTAGGACTGGGAGTTGAGCTTGACTCCATCCTCAACCCGAAAAGGCCCAACAAGCTCATCTTTGATGATACCAGCCCAAACCAGTACTCCACCTCCACCTTGCTGGCGTCTGAGTCGGACTGGAGCTCTCTGCCCTTTACCAATCCAGCCATGGGCCCATCCATCTGGCCCATCAAGACTCACTCTCATTTCATCAATCCATAAAACCTTAGAAAAATCAGTCTTGAGATATTTCTTGGCCCAGTCTTGACGTTTCAGCTTGTGTGTCTTGTTCAGTGGTGGTCGTCTTTCAGCCTTTCTTACCTTGGCCATGTCTCTGAGTATTGCACACTTTGTGCTTTTGGGCACTCCAGTGATGTTGCAGCTCTGAAATATGGCCAAACTGGTGGCAAGTGGCATCTTGGCAGCTGCACGCTTGACTTTTCTCAGTTCATGGGCAGTTATTTTGCGCCTTGGTTTTTCCACACGCTTCTTGCGACCCTGTTGACTATTTTGAATGAAACGCTTGATTGTTCGATGATCACGCTTCAGAAGCTTTGCAATTTTAAGAGTGCTGCATCCCTCTGCAAGATATCTCACTATTTTTTACTTTTCTGAGCCTGTCAAGTCCTTCTTTTGACCCTGATATAGGGTGTTGATGTCATTAGACCACACCCCTTCTCATTACAGAGATGCACATCACCTAATATGCTTAATTGGTAGTAGGCTTTCGAGCCTATACAGCTTGGAGTAAGACAACATGCAAAAAGAGGATGATGTGGTCAAAATATTCATTTGCCTAATAATTCTGCACTCCCTGTATAGTGGAATTTAGCACATATAGTTTCAGCTTGTACAGTCTTGTCACATTATGCCAACATCAGCAATAAAACAAGTACCTCAATTGGTAGTTATAGTAGCCATCAAAAGTTTATGCACAGGAGAAAGAGGAAGACCCTTAGTTGTGCAATTATATTACTCAAATCACTTCTTTAAAGGGCTCTCCCAATCCAAGTTAGATACCAACCCAATTTATAGTTTCAGCCAACTAGCCTAGATAGCTACCTATACAGTGATATTTAGCAGATATAATTTCAGCTTATCTGGTGTTTACACTTTATACATCCTTCCACATTTAAACAAGTACCTTAATTGATAGCTGGAATAGTAAAAAGCTAATCAAGAGAGGAAAAGGGAGAGCCCTTAACTCTACAACTTTTACACTTAGTTTACTTCCTATACAGTTCTCCCAGCACAGATTGTCTACCAGGCCAATTTATAGTTTTAACCATGTATGCTGACTATGAGTATTAAGGTTTAACACATATATTTTCAACTTATATGGTCAAGCCACATTATGCATACATTTTATTTAAACAGGTGTTTTAGTCCACTCATAATGTCTATTACAAACAAGTCCATATTCATCAAGGTTTCAGCCAGTCTCCCAGAAAGGCCCTTTCCAAACTCTAGTAAAGGAGTACTATGAATAGAGCCTGCGTGTAGTCCCCTGTCTTCTAGATAATTTAGCCCTGCAAAGAGGGTATTATCAGCCAGGGATGCAGGCTGGTATTATCAGCCAGGGATGCAGGCCTCCGTATATCCAGCGGGTAGTCTCCTTATACAGAGAGGTGTTAAATTATAGGCCTGAAGGCTCTTATTGTTAGATAGAAATCTAAGTAATATATTAGTTTACTGACAATCCACTTCGAGCTCCCATTTCAGAGCACATGTAAAGAACACAACATTAAAAGTACCTTATCTCATGGTAGTGTATACTCCTGGCGCCCGCGTACTTCTTTAGACTCTTTAGACTCCTCTGTCGTGTGCCGTAAGAATATACTGGGTTATTATGTGCTCACATATTCTTGTACCTAAAGTCATAATACTCTGAGCCTTCTTTCCTGCTCAAGATCCAGGCAACACACTGCCAGTGCCAAATCTACAGTCCCACTGAGTACAAGTGGAGCAAGGGTTGTGCCCCTGACTGCAGCAAAAGTCCCCCACTAGCCTGGTGTCAGTTAAATAGCAGTACTGCTTCTTACGGTCTTCTTTGCTGATACCTTTAGATAATGGCCGGACTTTGCAGTTTTCTAAGTACCCTCGCTCTGTTTCACTATCTGTGCCTGTAATAATAAAACTGCGCACTTGCAGCCTAGTGTCAGCACAGCGACTCACTTTGTTGTGTATCTGCAATTTTCTCCCGGGACTCCCGCCACCTGAGCCATCCCAATGTTTGATCACGCTCAGTCGCTCTCCTTCAGCTGTCACTTGGGCTTAGGTCTTGTGTACCCTGTGGGCTTGAAAGTGCAGACCTGGGAACTCTGGTTTTTGCTTGAGGGTACCGCCCGTGATAGTCTGCCGATTCTAAGGGAGATCAGATGGTGACCAGACAGGCCCGGGTCAAGAGCCCACAAACCTCTGCGATGGGACCGGAACTACAGCTATTCCCATGAAGCTGTGGTGCACTGCGCTGCCTGTGGGCTGCTTAAGCTGTGAGAAGATGGATCTGGGAGCTGTCCTCTAAAAAAACGGCTCCAAGCAGTTGCTGGCAACACGGCATCTTAGGCAGGGCTATGCTCGATCCCTCAGAGCCATTACACGACCCAACCTATCTTGTCTCCCCTATTCCCTCTATTATTTTACTGCATGCTTCCATTTTTATGTTTTATTCTCTGTTTATCTGTATGCATTAAAACACCCTTGTCTGGCACCTCTAAAAAGTGTGCTGCATGGGGCCCAGGATATTTAGATCTTGGAGAGAAATTGTAGTTTAGACTTTACCAAGACTGAGCTCACTGAATTTTCAAAAGAAAAAGGGTGGAACTCTCCAGCAAGGCGAGATCTCTCTCATTTATGTATGTGAAGGAGAGACAAGCCCAGTGCAATATAGCACTGCATTATATCACAGTTTTACTACACTTACACTGTGTATTATATTTTATATTACTATACATTTCAGATTGAGTCCTTTCAGTAGTATTGCATTTAAGCTTTTCACTTTTTTATTTGTATTTTAATACATTTAGATCTAGCAGTGATTTTACACATTTTGATTATGCTTTGAAAGTTTATGTGTTACTTTAATAACTTAGGATCATACATATTTCTGTGTATCTTTTACAAGTTACATTACAGTTTCAGAAAGTGGGAGGGACATGACAGTTCCCTGGGCTAAACAGGGGAGTTCCCAGGGTATGTCTGAAGGTCTCTCACAAGTCTTGTGAAATGTTGTAAGCATTTTAAAAAAGATGGTCTCACTGTATTGCCTCACCAGCTGTATGCAGGTGAAGTTTGCTCAATATTCACAATTCACTTATTTTAACAGAAAAGTAATATGTACTAAAATATAGACAAAAGCAAGTTTAATTATAGTGAAAACATTTCAGTTTAATGTGGAATTGATGCATACAGAGCCTTTATATCAGCCCCAGTGGTTCTCCAGTAACCTTTGCTCTCCCATGTGAAATGTTGTATCCCAGAGAGCTTCATTACTTTCTATTAAAGGCATCACTCATCTCTCTGGGTTTCCAGGTTCCTCCCCTTTTCTTAGAAAATTCAGTGAGTTCTGTCCCTTTGAAGTCAGCACTATAATCTCTCTCCAAACTAGAGAATATTTGACTATCTGGCCAATAGAAAGTAATAATGCTGCCTGGGAAACTGAAGCAGACAGTTTTTTTGTTTTAATTTAAATAGAAGAAATGCAAAGTGCATTCTAATTTGTAAAAGATAAAGATAAATATACAAAGTATGAGCCTAATTTGTAAAAGTTACACAGAAAATGTGAAGGCATAATCAGTATTTGTAAAATCACAATCCTAAATACACTGCTGTATGCAAAATAAAATACAAAATAGAAAGTGCAAGTTAATCTGAAGTGTAAAGTGATATAAAATAGAAAACACAAAGTGTAAATTCAGCAGAACTGTCATGTCATGAAGTGCTATATGGCACTGGGTTTTTGTCTCTCCTTCACATACAGAAATGCAGGGAACGCCCTTTGGATAAGTAAAGAAAAATTGGGATTTTGAAAATTTCACTAGGGATCTCAGTGCTGGAGGATCATTTTAAAATATCTCACCTGAGCAGAAAGGTTTTGAATTTCAGGGCCTTAGGGGCCCATTTATCAAGCTCTGAATGGAGCTTGAGGACCTGTGTTTCTGGCGAGCCTGCAGGCTCACCAGAAACACCAGTTATGAAGCAGCGGTCTAAAGACCGCTGCTCCATAACCTGTCCGCCTGCTCTGAGCAGGCGGACAGACATCGCCGCAATTTAACCCGATCGGGTTGATTGACACCCCCCTGCTGGCGGCCGACTGACCACAAATCTGCAGGGGGTGGCGTTGCACCAGCAGCTCTTGTGAGCTCTCCCCATTCAGCGAGCTCTGTCGGACCTGATCCGCACTGTCGGATCAGGTCCGACAGACCTTTTTTTAAATAGGGACCCAAGTCTGAACTTAAAATGAGTAGTAGATATTTTTCTGAAAGGACAATTATAGTGGAAAATGTAATGCTCTAATTCATTAGAACATGTAATTCTGGCACTAGTGACCCTGTATTTCTATGTGTTCAACCCCCTCAAAGGAGAGAACTGCTGATCTCGAGAGAAAATGGCTAGTGACAAATTAACAAATTATAGCATCTAATTCTTCCACTATAACAGCTCTTTAAAGGGACAGTCTAGTCCAAAATAAACTTTCATGACTCAGATGTCATTTTAAAAAAACTTTTCAATTTACCTTTATCACCAATTTTGCTTTGTTCTCTTAGTTAAAAGCTAAACCTAGGTAGGCTCATATGCTAATTTCTTGAAGGCCGCCTCTTATCTGAATGCACAGTTTTTCACCACTAGAGGGGTCCTGTGTGCCATATAGATAACATTGTGCTCACACCCATGTAGTTACCTAGGAGACAGCACTGATTGGCTAAAATGCAAGTCTGTCAAAAGAACTGAAGTAAGGGGGCAGTCAGCAGAGGCTTAGATACAAGGTAATCACAGAGGTAAAACAAATATTAATATAACTGTGTTGGTTATGCAAAACTGGGGAATGGGTTATAAAGGGATTATCTATCTTTTTAAACAATAAAAACTCTGTTGTAGACTGTCCCTTTAAGAAAAAATTGTCAACTTCTATCAGCATTGGTTATTAATGCACTTCTTTGTATAACTCAACAGACTGAACATATTCACTAGTGCTGAATGCTCTATGTTGTATGTCTGACATGTATAGCTCAGCAGAATACATGAAGGCAGTGGGCATGAATACACGGCATTGTATAGCTCAAGGTGATACTTATATGCACTGGTTACAAACAAAAGCACCATAGAGCTGGGACTTTCCTAAAGCATTAAAATGACTAAATTAACACTCCAGAGTCAACTCAATTTGAACTAATACAGGCACACTTAGCTTTAGGCAGGAATACTAGGTATATATATATATATATATGTATGTGTATATATATATATATATATATACTGTATATATATATATATATATATATATACTGTATATATATACTGTGTGTATATATATATATATATATATATATATATATATACACACACACACATACATACAGTGCATATATATAAAATGGAATGCATGTATTAAATATAGATTGTATTATATTATTTGAATTCAAATAAATATAGAGCAACGCAGTCTGCTGTAATTTGCTGTAATAGCACTTTTTATGCTGTACAAATATGCAGATCATCCGGAGCCTGTTGCAGCTGTAAGATAAAAAACAATAGCTGCTGTATACATGTAAGAAAAAATAGTTTTATGAAAAATGCTTCAACTAAAAATGATCAGTTTCACTAACAGCTTTTAATGTGCACTAGGATATTATAAAACACACAGAGAGCCGCCAGTGCTTTGTATCACGTTAGCGATGACTCATACACTGACTGTTCTCTGAAGAGACACGCTGGTGCACATAGCATATCTAAATATACTTCAATAGTATATCTAAATATACTTCATATGATCATGTACAGTAAAAGCTCTTACTGATACAGTAATATATTTTACTAGAAACATGTTTGCTAATACAAGTGTACGGCAAAAATAGTTTTATACAAAAAATAAAACTCAATGATGTGCATGTCAATATTGTCTGTACAGTACAATGTTTAATTACTATGCTGTGTGTTATCTGATTTAAAAAGATGCTATAATTGTAGTTTACAGTGAAAATAAACATTTCAGATTATGTCCACATATTTGTCTTTAAATAACAGGGCCAGAGACCAGCCCTATTTTTCATTCAATCAGTAGAATGAGTACACCCCATTTTCCTCAATGAGGATTACTGTGATACAAATAAAAGTTCCAAGGAGCACCGAGTGGGAATAAAATCAACTTTTATTGCAAATGTTTAAAAACAATGGGGTAACACATTGCCCCTGGGGTAAAACTGAGGTTATTTTGACAGATAAAGACACAGACTGACGCGTTTCGGCTTGCGCCGTACTCCTTGCCTCCTGATAAAATGTTTAACGTTAGACTCGCTTAAAAAGCACTATCTGCATGCCTATTGGTTAGTTGGTACACACCCTTATCGAAACTAACCATTATGGTAATTCAACCGTGTGCTACAAAGCCCTCCCACATATACAACAAATCTGCTGCTATACTGTAACCAGGGGGCATAGTAATTGTGAATGCACACAAATCCTAAGATATTAAGTATGGCTTATGACAATTAAATAGGCCCCTCCTAGCTATCTATTGTACGGCACCGTTGCCTTAACTATGGAAGCCAGGACTTTGTGCAAAACACCCCCCAGGACATATGAAGTCACAAATAATTAGTTAAAACAGTTATTTCTATATACTGTACAATGAACGATTGTTGCAAACATATGTAAACTAGTATTCCAATATCACACACAGATAATCCTATGTACAATAAACGATTGTTGCAAACATATGTAAACTAGTATTTTAATCAAGCGATAGTCCCTATCTTTAGGGTATGTCCTAGGTACACTATATAATAAAAGGGATCCCTGGCACTGGTATACTAGTCCTTCTTTACTGACTATTACTTATCTTCCTCTACTGTTTTTAATTATGGAGTTAGTAAACCAACTATCACACAACCTACTCCTGGCTAATCAGATACTTTCACTACTGTCTCCAATTAAAATGCTGAGATTCTCTGCTCACTCTCTACCGGTATAAGACACTAGGTAGGACTGTGCACAACTCCTAAAAAAAGATTACCACAAATGTATTAAATCAAACTCAGAGTTCAGGCCCCCTGCCATTCTGGTCTTCAGCCTAAATATCCAGAAGTCCTCCCTCTCTGCTAATTATCTGGCCCTATCACCGCCCTTCTACAGGGGTAGTACTCTCTCAATAATAGCTGAAGCTCCCCACATCCTTGTCATGATGATGAGTAAAATGTTTAATGAGTGGTGTCGTTAGTGTACCTACTCTAATGTCCGAGAGGTGTTCTTTTATTCTAACCTTAGCCTCTCTAGTAGTGAGACCCGCATATTGGAGGGCACATTGTGTGTATGTGATTTAATATACAATATATGTGGAGCGACAGTTCAAACACAGACATATTTGAAATCTTTCTCCTGTGACCGTTGAGCTAAAACGTTCTCTTATCACCGCTTTTGCACAGGCTACACAAGCTGTGTAGTTACAATGATACATCCCATTGAATCTTAGCCAGGATGAATTGTCAGTGACTCTTGTCCTCAGCCTTATAAGTGCTACCCTATTGCAAATTGTTTTGCCCCTCTTGTTAGCAAATATAATCCCGTTTTCTACTGTGGTCTGTAGCCCATCATCAGCTGATAGTAGTGGGAAATGCTTCCTAATGATTTGGCAAATTTGGGAATACCGTTGAGAATAATCTGTGATGAACACCACCTTATTGTCCGTACTCCCCTCGGAGGCTGCAGAGTATTTCTTAGCCTTTCCCAAAAGACTAACTCTGTCCAGGAGATAATTTCCTGAGATGGGTTTTCGGTAGACCGTAGTCTCAATTCCCTTGTCTAGGATACCCCTTTATGTTAAATCAAGGAGATTTATCCACACTTTATGTGATTCAGATGTAAAACCTATGCCTACTGATTTATTATTAAGGCCCAAGACAAATTCCTCTAGATCCCTCTCTGTGCCCCCCCCAGATAAAGAGGAGATCGTCTATAAACCATCTATACCACACTATCTCTTGTCTGAAGGCATTCTCCTCTCCAAAGATGTGGGACAGCTCCCACAACCCATGAACAGGTTGGCATAGGAGGGGGCAAACTTGGCCCCCATAGCTGTCCCATGCCTCTGGAGGAAGAACTCACCCCCAAACTCGAAATAGTTATGGGTGAGCAAGAATTTGGTAACCCTGACCACATACTCAATGTAACACTCGTCCAGACCATATTTCTCAAGAAAATATTTCACTGCCTCCAAACCCTTCTCATGTGGTATGGTAGAATACAGTGATCTGACATCCACTGTGAATCACCAATAGTTACTCTGCCACACCAAGCCTGACAATATGTTCAAAACATGCTTAGTATCAGACAAGTAACTCCAAAGGTTGCCCACCAGTGGTTGCAGAACACTGTCCAATAACTCGGACAAATGCTCCAGCAAAGAGCCAATACCACTGACAATTGTCCTCCCCTGTACATCAGTTAGGAATTTATGAACCTTGGGTAAGTGGTTAAATACTGGGACAACTGGATTTCCAACCAGTAGATAGTTTTTAGTGTCCTGAACTATATAACCCATATTACCGTAGTGGTTAGTTTCGATATGGGTGTGTATCAACTAATCAATAGGCGTGCAGATAGTGCTTTTTAAGCATGTCTAACGTTAAACATTTTATCAGGAGGCTAGGAGTACGGTGCAAGCTGAAACACGTCAGCCTGTATCTTTACCTGTCGCAATAACCTCAGTTTTACCCCAGGGGCTATGTGTTACCCCATTGTTTTTAAACATTTACAATAAAAGTTGATTTTATTCCCACTTGGTGCTCCTTGGAACTTTTGTACTTTCACATGCATTCATTGGCCACAAGTGAGCATGTGTTAAGGGAATATCTGCAGGGGATTGGTCAGGCACGGCTGTCAGTCAAAGGAGAGAATCGGAACCACAGAACACTTTGAGGAAGTAGCAGTCGTTCCTGAGGGATGGTGGTGAGTGTCCAGGAGTCTCCCCACTGAGAGGGGTAAACAAAGGTCAGTTCCCCTGGAGGGTTTGGCACGATCAGGACTTCACAATTAGCCAGGGCGGAGGTACATGGCTCCGGATTGCCAAAAGTAAGTCAGCATATATTTGCAACTGTGGTTTCACGATCTTTGCTGCTTTGTCTGCACTAGGGAGGTGCTTTCATTGCGTACAGAGGGGACAGTCAATGTACATGGTGTTTTATTGCTCTGGTTAGCGCTACATGTTGTTGGAACTGCCCTGTGAGTCTAGGGGTGTAATAGACCTGGATAACTCCCTTTTTCTAATAAGATTACTGGTATACTCCTTCCCCAAATATGTTTTTAAGAATTAAAATATATTAGTTATAAAAGTGCCATATTGTTATATAGGCACCCTACAACTAAATTGAATCTATTAATCACCCGTTTAAATTGTAGCTTTCCAGCTTCAGCTGCTGTAGCCCACCGTGAAATCTCCTGGTATCCTGGTAGGCCAATCCAGCCTTGGTAAATACTCTAAAATTTGACATAGGCTTTAATAAATCTTCAATATAAAGCCAATAGAGCAGTGCCTGGGTAAGATTTGGTATAACTTTATTTGGAGGTAGTAAAACATGTTGTAGAATAAATAGTTAAAGCATTTTCATCCTGCAGAAGTAAAGCTGGATACAGTCTGATACGTTTTGACTTTCGTCTTACCCACAAACCTAGATCCATATTGATGATTTAAATACACAATGCTCACTCCTCATTGGATCAGTTGTCATAAGGGACAGTCTACCATAGAATTGTTATTGTTTTAAAATATAGATAATCCCTTTATTACCCATTCCCCAGTTTTGCATAACCAACACAGTTATATTAATATACTTTTTACCTCTGTGATTACCTTGTATCTAGGAACCTTCTTGCAGTCCCCTGATCACATGACTGTGACTGTTTATTATCTATTGTCTTAAATTTAGCATTGTGTTGTGCTAGATCTTAAATAACCCCCTGTGCCTGAACACAGTGTTAACTATATGGCCCACATGTACTTTCTGTCTCTTTGTGTTGAAAAGAGATTTAAAAAGCATGTGATAAGAGGCAGCCCTCAAAGGCTTAGAAATTAGCATATGAGCCTACCTATGTTTAGTTTAAACTAAGAATGCCAAGAGAAAAAAGCAAATTTGATGATAAAAGTAAATTGGAAAGTCAATTAAAATTAAAAGTCCTATCTGAATAATGAAAGTTTAATTTATACTTGAATGTCCCTTTAAAGAGACAGCTCACAATTAGATTTCAAGGTTATATAACAAGTTCATTTTAATAATCATATAAACAAACAATATTCATATTGATATTTAATAAACATTGACACATTTTCACCTTGTAAAAATCTCTGTTCTCATTTATATAATGTATAATAGGAACAGTACAGTTTACCAAGTTTTATATCTTTCATTTCTGTTTCAAGATATTTGGCTGCTGAGGATGCAGAATGTTAACTGGTGCTGGGAATAATCAAGAACTGGAGTACCTTCTTTGTACATATTTTTTTATTAAGTTTTCCTCTTAGTAATGGTATATGATAAGTTTAACAGCTACAGTAGACTGTGGCATGGCTGTACTACCAACTTACCAGCCTTTTCATTTTTAATTTATGGTCACATGGACATGCAATTGGAGAAACCTAATGAGATTTTTTTTATTTATTTTTTTATGGGCATCATTTTGATTTTCTTCCCAGGGACTGTGACTCACTAAAATATTGAGGAAGGCATTCCAACAATACAACCTGAGGTTCACCTGTGTAGGCAGACAGAAAAGCCGGCACACCCAGAGTGATGTGACCATCTGATTATTCTGAGAAAGTGGTATGTGTTTTTTCATGTATTTAGATGTAAATCCAGTAACTTACGTAAAACAAATTAAGATGTAAGCATTCAGG
The DNA here is from genome assembly GCF_027579735.1 of Bombina bombina. NCBI lineage: Eukaryota > Metazoa > Chordata > Amphibia > Anura > Bombinatoridae > Bombina > Bombina bombina. Next base: position 695,793,541 of record NC_069504.1, on the reverse strand, counting down.
TTTTTTTCACTGTGGTGTGATGCAATTCAGCCAGTATTCTAATCTATTTGGGTCAATATAAATAAAATGAATATAGAAAAAAAGCCCATTATGGATATAGGGGAAACCGTTCTTAAAAATGTGGTAATATATATTTAAATGCATATATATATATATATATATATATATATATATATATATATATATATATATATATATATATATATATATATATATATATATATATATATATATATATATATATATATACAAAAACAAATGTGGGATCCAGCACACACCTCCTTAACATACAGCAGCCGGGGTGCAAGCCAAATACAATTGATACAAAAACTTCTTCAAAGGACCAGCACTCTCCGTTATTTATCAGAAAACCATTTAATGGTGAACGTTTTCGAAATAGTTTTCTGATAAATAACGGAGAGTGCTGGTTCTTTGAAGAAGTTTATATATATATATATATATATATATATATATATATATATATATATATATATATATATATATATATATATATATAAAGGTAATAGAAGATAGCACTCGCTGGACTTAAGGATAAGCAATAGAAGCTTTTATTTACGTGACGTTTCGGGGACAGCTCCCCTTCATCAGACCTGGTCTGATGAAGGGGAGCTGTCCCCGAAACATCACGTAAATAAAAGCTTCTATTGCTTATCCTTAAGTCCAGCGAGTGCTGCCTTCTATTACCTTTATCTCTACCTGCATTCAGCACCCTGGCAACTGGACACCTGTTTGTGCAAGTGCACCAGCCTCTGTGAATATATATATATATATATATATATATATATATATATACATACATAAATATATACATATACATACATAAATATATACATATACATACACATATACAGTATAGATATATATATATATATATATATATCATTTTTTTGTTATTGAGGTTATAAGCGGCACAGACAAGAACAGATACAGTGCACATAACATTTTTAGTAATTATCATTCTATGTCCACTATAATTATAGGATGGAAACTATATAATGAAATATGTATAATAATGCACATATTATAACGAATAACCTTTTTCCATACATTTGGTTACACATACATGTGGTATAATATACAATTATCAGAGTACAAAGCAAACTAACATCATATACCTCATTAATTAGTCCTAACCTAAAAGGAACCCACTTGTGGACCTCATCACTTCAGATATGTGAATATATTTAGGAGGGATCAATGTAAGAAGTAAGAGACCACTCTTGGCCCCCCTGAAATATAGAGCCTAGGCAGTCTAATGGTATAACTGATAACCTCTTATAGTTCTAACAAAGCTAATAAAACATGAATATATATCATATTCATAAATACCTAGGGGTTAGATTACTTATGCTCTTACAAATTATCCATATACTGTTGTGTGACCCCATTTATGTGCCCAGTAATAATAACAGATATATCTACAAAAATAAAAATATTACATTCATATAGAAAGGGTAATAACTGTAAAAAGGGAGAAATTCCAGTCCTGATTTAGAAGATAAAGCCTCTAGCATAAAGCGTCAATGTACGTAAGAAATATATAGGGTAGCGATATCTTCAAAACAACAAACTTTAAGTGACCCAACAATAGCCAACACTGCCAGGCATGTCTGAGTAAATTAGTTGTATAGTGCCTAGAGCTTCCAGACAATCTTAAACTGCGTTACCCCCAAAAATATTGCATAGAAAGCAGAAAGGAAAGAATTGGAACATATATATAAATTTGTAAAAGGGCATTGAACATAAAATGTAATTCCCATTTAGGCCCAGTGGAACGCTAATGACAGCACAGGGTGCAATATCAATATCACTGGACCGCGCTAAAATAAGCGTGCAAATTGATATTAGAGGTCCATGGTTAAACAGATTTACCAAAGAAGGTTCAGCGTGGCCAGCATCCCTTTAGCGTGCCCTATATTTTCAATTATTATTATTATTTTATTATCGGTTATTTGTAGAGCACCAACAGATTTCACAGGTTGAAAGTTATTGCTTGAACAAAAGCCAAAATAGAACTAAAAGAATTAGTGCGACCTGAGAGCTGAAGTGTAGGGTTAAAAAAAAAGTTTCACAAAACACATCGAAAACATATTAAAATAAAGTATTGCACTCATATATAAATATTTGTAATAAAAATATGTTATATATTGAAACTAGTTGGTAAGACTGCCCAGAGGGCAGTCTATGTGTTGTAAATACAAAAAATAAAAATAGAACTACAGAAAAAAATAAACACATTATCCAAAATAAAAAAAATTCAACCTAATCCCTATAAAAATACCCCCCCCAAATAAAAACACCCCCTAATCTAATGCTAAACTACCAATAGCCCTTAAAAGTGCTTTTTGTAGGGCATTGCCCTAAATTAAACAGCTCTTTTACAGTTACAAAAAATTCTAAGTCACCCCTAACAGTAAAACCCACTACCCACCAAACCCCCCAAAATAAATAAACTTAACACTAAAAAAACCTAAACTACCCATTACCCTGAAAAGGGCATTTGTATTGGCATTGCTCTTAAAAGGGCATTCAGCTCTTTTAAGAAGTGCCCATAACCATAATAAAAAAAAAAAAAAGAAAAAAATGTTTAAAAAACCTAAGTGTAACCCCCATGAATTAAAAAATTAAACCTAATCCCTATGAAAATAAAAAATCCCCCCAAAATAAAAACACCCCCTAATCTAATGCTAAACTACCAATAGCCCTTAAAAGGGCTTTTTGTAGGGCATTGCCCTAAGTTAAACAGCTCTTTTGCAGTTACAAAAAATTATAAGTCCCCCCCTAACAGTAAAACCCACCACCCACCAAACCCCCCAAAATAAATAAACCTAACACTAAAAAAACCTAAACTACCCATTGCCCTGAAAATGGCATTTGTATCGGCATTGCCCTTAAAAGGGCATTCAGCTCTTTTGCTGACCTTAAAAGGGCATTTAGCTCTTTTAAGAAGTGCCCATTTCACTAATGTAAAAAAACAACAACAGGACTTCCGGTGGGCGGAGCTAGCGGCTGGCAGCAGGAGAGAAGAGCTCCGCAATTCAACTCTAAATATATTCCATTTTCTGCTGCCGGCTGCCTTATCCCACGTTACCGCCTTGTTGGGTAGATGTAATAAGACCCCAACCGGCTAGGATAAGATCGTGAAGGGCCGAAAATCGCCCTTGCCTCGGAAGGCATTTCTATCTGCGCCACGCTGCGCACCTAACGGACCTCGCTGGCGCCATCTTGGAGGATCCCTCCCTACCTCCATACCCGTCACAGCCCGGATGGAGCTGCAGAATCATACAGCCTAAGGAGTATATCGGCAACGCTATAGGATACCGATCAAGCCGGATTATCTGTCTTTGCGGCAGCTGAAAAGGGGACAATAATAAGCGGTACTCAGGTAACACGCACCCTGAAGGGACATTGTGGGCTAACTGATTAACTCAATTAGAAGCAATGCCGATAGTAATAGACTGCAATTAAGTAATCCGGTCTGCTTCACTTCACCTTGAGAAGGAGAGCAAGCAAACACAAAAAAAAAAGGCAAACTTACATCAGGACACAAGTTGGTAGATAACTGGGGGCCTGGGATAGAGAGCTACAGCGCTGGAGCTGTGAGCAAACCCAGCAACTTCTGACCGCACAGGGGCTAGACACATAAAACATTCTACTCTATTACATAGCTGGTATAGCTAAAAAAAAAAATTCTCCTCAGGACTATATCTATGGTCTATATTTTCAGAGTGGGGCAGAGTTTTTCTTTTATTTGCTGCGTAGCTGGTATAGCTAAATTTTTACATCTGTCTTTTGTGATCTTGTGATTGCACTCGAGGCCTATAACTTCTAACTGAATAATCTGCCAGACACTTTACTGCTTCATAACTACCTCAGTGAACTTATTCTATTGCACTTGGGACTAACATTTCTAGTGTGAGACAAGAGGGGAGAGGAGCCTACGGGGCAAGAGGAATGCTTTTGTGGTAAATACAGCCTACTTGTTTGTTTCTCACTCATCCTGCTTGTTCACAGCCTGAGGGGCCGCTGCATCTCACAGAATTTCAGTGTCACTTTGTGGTTTATGCATAACGTTCCTGCAACATTAGTCCTCTTGTACAATTTATTCTATGAAAGTGGACGAGTATTTTCACAGGCTGCCTTCGCCTTCAAGTAGCACAATGAGTCAAAGATCAAAAAATCAGGACAAGAGGCACAAAATCCTTATTGAATCACAGGCAAACACCTCACTTGCAGATATTGAAAATAATTCACCAGGTGATCACTCCTCACTCTTGCAAGAGCTTAAAGCATTTGTCTTACCAAAGATGGACAGTTTGCAGGCTGGTGTTGATACTTTAACCAGTGAGGTGAGGCTTTTTTCTGCACGTGTGTCTGCTGCAGAACAGAGAATTTCGGGGGTTGAGGATAGGCAGCAAGAATCAGATATTTCATTGAAGCACTTGCTGAAACAAAATCAACAGTTAATGGATAAAGTAGAAGATTTAGAAAACCGCAGTAGGAGAAACAACCTGCGAATTGTAGGTGTTCCTGAATCTATCAAGGATAAAGATCTATTGGACTTTGCCGCCTCAACCCTTCCAAAGCTCCTAGGTATGCCTTCAGATTGCCTTCCACTGGATGTCGATAGATCACACCGCATTGGCCCTAACAGATGTCTGGACAACTCCATGGAAAAACCACGTCAAGTAATCTTTAAGTGTTTGAATTTCCAGGACAAGCTTGCCATTCTCAGAGCATATAGAATGGCTAAAGAAGTAATTTAGGAAGACCACCGCCTCTTGTTATTTCAAGATTTTTCAGTGGAAGTCACTAAAAGACGCAGGGACTTTGCCTCACTCTGTTCCACCTTGCATGAACAGGGGCGTAAATTTGCTCTTGTGTTTCCAGCTACCCTTAAGATCCAGACCCTTTCAGGTCCAAAAACTTTCCACTCGCCTGCAGCAGCGCAAGCATTTCTGTCCACAGAGCGAAGGCAGGATAATGGTTGATAAGACTCTAACAAGAATCAATGTTCTCAGTTTCTACATAAAATGTATCTCATGACATGTTTGGTCTCTCTCTTGCAGAGACCATGGTTGTGGTTAATAGTTCTCAGTTGGTGTGTGCGCCTGTGGGGCTTGGAGGGGGGGCACTTGGATGCAGAGTCCCCTTCTGCTATTGAGCACTTGCCTCTGTTTGAAATACTCTCTTACGTCATTGGCGTTTGCAGGTGTTGCAGTGTCTCCTCTCCGGCCCGCATAGGCGACATAGATTTCATAATAAGTATGGTTGTTCATATGGTTTGTTTTCCTAATACTCTCAATGTTTGCTCTAGTCCCAGCTCCTACACACCCCACTTTATTAAGGCTATGCAATACCCCCCACGTCGCATGACTCATGGTTCAGAAAGGTATGCTATCGGTGGAGTCCCTATTCATTCTAGGTTTCCCACTCCCTTTCCTGCATGTTTGGCCCTTGACCTGCATCTAGCACCTTTGGACGGCGATCCCCTGTCTGCCTTCCATCTCCTATGGTCCACTGCCATTGGTGTTGCGGGGCTGCTTTGTTCCAGGGGTATTGTTCCTGAATGTATGCTATGTATTCTCCCACCTCAAACCTTGTCTGGCCATTGTTTGTTTGTTCCCTCTCTTCTGCCCTACGCTACATCCCTTGAAATAGAGCCACTCCTTGAAATGTTGAGTATGTTTTTCAATACAAATACAATCGTGATTGGTAATTGTTGGTCCCAATACAGAAAATCTAATCATTGTATATCTGACCCCATTGTCTTGCCCTATGCTAAGCCTCTTGAGGTTATTTTACACTCTGCAATGTTGAAAATATCTTGTACTGTTTATACAGCTGTGGTTGGAAAACTTCGGCCTCAGCATAATACTAATGCCATTTTATGTTCTCGCTTCCTCTATAGCTGCTGTGGAATCTATTCCTGGGGGCCTCTGGCTCCCTCCCCTCCGCCACACCGCCAACTAACGAAGGCTCAACACTGTCATCATATAAACGTAAGTCAAAATACACAGCCTATACACGTATTACCATTATAAGCTTTAGATATGTCACCTCCCATTAAAGTTATTGCTTGGAATGTAGGGGGCATCACATCCCCGGCAAAGAGGAGCATGATTCTTCACCATTTAGACTCATTACGGGCTGACATAGCTTTACTCCAAGAGACGAAACTGACAGCTGAGGAACATGAGAAGTTAAAAATACGTTGGGTCTGCCAGGTTATAAGCTCCCCCACGGAGGGTAGGAAGAGGGGAGTTGCAGTCCTAGTGCGTAAAGTCTTAGCAGTTGTTTTTTCTAAGGTAGAGATAGACAAGAAGGGGAGATTTATAATTGCCTTAATTCAGATTGACACTTCCACATACACCCTATGCAATGTTTATGGCCCTAATGCATACGACCCTAACTTTTGGACGAACCTTCTAGCCACATTGGCCACATATAACGCTCCTATAATTATGGGGGGTGATCAGGGGTGTATTAAGGCATAGGCCAACAAGGCCGGTGCCTAGGGCAGCAGATTTTTAAGGGGCAGCAGAATTTTGAGTCCCTAGGGCCACTCTACTGAACTCAGGGCCAGGTGGCTAAATCAACCAATTACTAATGACTTAAATGGCTGGCCCGGCTATTGCTATCCTATGGGATTGTATGTGGGTGCGCCCTGTTTGTCTATCTGTCATACATGCAAAGAATAAGTATTTATTGCTGAATCTACACAACTATGTGACTTAAAACACAACTGAAAATATGTTGTATGCATTTAATACATTCAGAAACAATACAAGTATATACTTTATTATGATTGTATCATGTGACTTTATCCCCTAGGATACAATTCCTAAACCTATCATAACTACTGTTGTATTTTTTAAGTACTTTTAAAGGCCAGTTTGTATATTCATTACATATTTATCCAAGCAGATATTTTGCTTAGAATAACTGTCAATCACCAAAGAAGATGTTTAAGAATAAACAACTACCTGCTGACAAACTATCATACAGTGAAGGATATTTTTTTCTGATATAAACACTTTAATCATCTGACTTGCAAAATAATGTCTTAAAATATATATATATATATATATATATATATGTATATGTATATATATATATATATATATATATATATATATATATATATATATACTGTATATATATATATATATATATATATATATATATATATATATATGTGTGTGTGTGTGTGTGTGACCAGAGTGAATGCAAGCCCTGGTGAACACCTACATAAAAAGACATTATTTTTTTAATTTTTTACACCCTGCCCCAAAAGTATTATGTCTAAAAAATTGCCTTAAACCTGGGGTGGGGTGGGGGGTGGGGGGGGCAGCAGAATTTTGAGTGCCTAGGGCAGCACAAAACCTAAATACGCCCCTGGGGGTGATTTTAACTTGGCTCAGGCTCTTCCCCTAGATAGGTTAGGGACCCTTCTGTCTCAAAAGCTTTGAAGATAAGTATGTCTAGATATAAGCGTGAGGTATCCCTTGTTGGCTCCTTTAAAGAAACTTTGAACCTGGTAGATGTGTGGAGAGCTAGAAACCCTGTTGAGAGAGATTTCACTTGCCTTTCTAAAACGCACCATACCATGTCACGTATTGACTATTTTCTGACTGCACCAAGTATCACGCCACTGATCTCGTTCATAGGTATAGGTCAAGTTACTATTTCAGACCATGCCCCAGTTACTCTAATCCTTCAGCCTCAGCTTCCTAAGCCTCCAAATAATACTTGGAGATTCCCTCTTCACCTCTATAACAATATTGAGTTTCGTCGCCATTTAAAGGCCTCCTGGACACACTACGCGTCGGACAATGCTTCCCACTCAAGTGCTCCAGATCTATTTTGGCATGCCTCCAAAGCGGTGATGAGGGGCCACATAACCTATTCCACAGCACATCATAACAAGCAGCTTAAGAGGGTGGATGGGGCTCTTCTTTCTCAACTCACTGAGGCCTATAATAACTATCTATCTACCCCTACATTGCTGACTAGGAAAACATACTATGACCTTAAACAAACTAGGGATACATACCGCGCTCAACAAGACAATAAAGTCAATATTCACAGGCAGGGGCGTTATTATCGGCATGGTAATAAGGCTGGCAGGTTACTCGCCAAATTGGTTCACTCTTATAAGCCTAAGTCCCAGATCCTAGCTATTAAATCCAAGGGTACCATAACTGTCGACTCTAAAGACATCATGGCCGAATTTGTAGACTATTATACTTCCCTATATTCTAAACAATTAATTCATTCAGAAGCAAAGCACAAGTTTTGGGATGCAGTGCAACTCCCTACTCTTACGGAGGACCAGACCTCCCTCTTGAACTCTAGGATACACCCTCAGGAGGTTCTTAAGGCCATTCGGCAGAACAAGCTGGGCAAAGCGGCAGGCCCTGACTGGCTACCCGCTGAATATTTTAAAATACTGGATGAAGAGCTGGCCCCTGTCCTATCTTCCCTATACTCTGCGTACCTGGCAGGCACTGAGCAAATAAATGACAGATTTTCTGAAGCCAACATTTGTCTTTTATTGAAACCCGATAGGGATCCCACTCTTACCTCCTCTTATCGCCCCATTTCATTGTTAAATGGAGACTATAAACTTTTGACGAAGATCTTGGCAGATAGATTGGCAACGGTTCTACCACATATAGTCCATGCCGACCAATCTGGTTTTGTAAAAGGAAGATCGTCAGTGTTGAACATCAGGAAAACTCTTGGTGTGGTGGCCCATTATTGGTACAACGCACATGCACAACCCCCCTCTCAACTGCCAGATGCTTGCCTTTTAGCGCTTGACGCTGAAAAGGCGTTTGATCGAATTGAGTGGGACCATTTACACACGTCACTATCTCACTTCGGTATCCGGGGTAACTTTTCCAACTTTTTACAGCAATTGTACATGGCCCCCAAAGCTTCTCTCATAATAAACGGGGGGCTTTCTCCCTCTTTCACGTTGCAGAGGGGTACGAGACAGGGGTGTCCCCTTTCTCCTCTCCTCTTTGATCTGGCCATTGAGCCCCTAGCATCCTACATTAGACAGCACTGTGCGGGTTTAAACATACATGGCCGACGGCAGCATCTTTCCTTATATGCTGACGATCTGTTGCTCTTCGTAGGTGACCCGGGTGCCAATTTGCACCCTCTCTTGGATATTATTGAGGAGTTTGGCAAGTTTTCAGGATACAAGATTAATATCGACAAATCTGAAGTCACGTGGTTACAGAACTCTTGTAACACAGATCTGGCGGGTACTGGTCTCACAATTACTGACGGCTGCTTTAAATACTTGGGCATCCGCATACATGTCAATCCTCATAAATTATATTCTCTTAATCTTAGTGGGATGGTAAAGGATATTAAACAAATGTTGCTGAGTTGGGTGAAGCTCCCCCTTTCTCTTTCAGGAAGGGTGCATCTTTTCAAGATGGTTGCTCTGCCTAAGCTTCTTTACCCCTTGCAGATGTTGCCCTTGCTTCTCACCCAGCAAGACATTGCCTCCTTGCAGACTTCCATTGGCAATTTTATTTGGCAGGGTAAGAAACACAGGATAGGTAAGACTCCTCTGTCAATGCCGATGGGTGGGGGTGGGCTCCGTCTTCCTAATATCATGTGGTATAATTGGGCAGCCCTTTCTAGGTTCATACTGGATTGGCTGGTAGGGAATGACTTTTACACAGTCCCTAATCTAGAGTCTAACTTCATCAAACCGCTACACTTGGCTTTCTTGCCTCATGCGGATTTTAAATCATTACCCATATTTGTACAAAATCATATCTTATTTAGGGACCCCTTGAGAGCCTGGGCCAAGATTTGTAAACTATGGGGATTGCAGAAATCTACTAGTAAATACCTCCCAATACAGGGTAACCTCAACTTCCTTCCTGGTTATACTACACAAGCATTTCAGATATGGCAAGAATCAAAACTGACCAGACTTTATCAACTACTGCATCCCTTGACCTTTGACATATTACCTTTTCAAGACTTGCGGGTGAGTTATGATCTCCCCAGCACCCACAGGTTTGCGTACTTCCAATGCAGACATTACATTTCTACACTAATTTCAGGGGGACTGTTGTCTAAGGAACCTTCCAATATAGACAGACTTTGTGCCTTGGCAAAACTGGGACCTTACAGACTCTCACACACATATACTCTGTTGTATCGTCATTTTGAGGATTCCACTCTGCGTGGGATCGTATCGAAATGGTCTCATTTTGAAGATTTAGAGGTGGACACAACGCAGATTACTTTGAGCTTTGAGAGGGCAATTCAGGGTACCATTTCTGCAAAATTGAGAGAATCGCACCTAAAGTTCTTGCACCAAGCTTATATTACCCCTGGCATGCGTGCAAAATGGGTTCGAGGGGCACGTGATCTATGCAGTAAATGTAGCCGGGTGTCCCCTGACTGGATTCATCTGATGTGGGGGTGCCCAAAGGTGCAGAGGTTCTGGCAGAAGATTTAGTTTTGGCTGGGCAAACTAACCAAGCAAATTATACCCCTCTCAGCACAGTATGTGATTTTTCTGACGCCTAGAGACCAGACACATAAATACAACACTTTTATAACTACAGTTCTCATGCTAGCTAAACAGGCTATCCTTAGGGAATGGGTGGGAGAGAGAAACCCCTCCATTTCAACAGCTGCTTAGAGCGGTACACACTCAGATGTTAATTGAGCAGGCAGACACAAGGGGAGACCCTGAGAAAAGAGTGAAGAGGTTTCTTCTTAAATGGGAGGTATATTTGATGCAGTTACCAAACATAGTTAGGGATAGAGTTCTCCTTCCCTTTAAAAACAGTCTGTATGTCTTAAACGAAAATCTAAAGGGTAACTGGTGTCTTTCCACTGATTCGAACTGTTGAGAATTCCTTTAATTTGCGGAGGCGCGGTGTTGGCTGGATGGGGGGGATCTGGAGATACCCTGGGTGAGTATGAGCATATTTGTTGTTTGTTGATCTTTCCGTTTTTCCTTCTATGCTATTCTCTTTCTTTCCTTATCTTAGTATGCTTTTTCCCTTTTCCTTTTCCTTTCTTTTTCTTCCCTTTGTTTGTCTGTATATTTAGATATTTTTGATAAAAAACGAGTCCAAGTACATGCATGAAGATTTCATTTAAGTATCAGGCCTTTTAACACGGTCACTGCCTTATATGTCTTACTATGCATATGTTGATATCGAAACCTATTATACCAATGTGATTTTAAAAAAAAAGTCTAACCCCCCAAAAATTTAAAAAATGTAAAATGTTAAATTAAGCTAAAATTACAAAAAATAAAAAATCTAATATTACAGAAAATGAAAAACAAAATGATCAAATTTCAAAAAAATTAAACCTAATCCCTATGAAAATAAAAAAGCCCCCCAATATAAAAACATCCCCTAATCTAAGAATAATCTACCAATAGCCCTTAAAAATGGCTTTTTGTAGGGCATTGCCCTAAAGAAATCAGATATTATACATTAAAAATAAACAAAGGTACTCAACCCATGCACAAATTGGGTTTTGGATTTTATCATCCATTTAGCAATGCTCAGATTTCATTTCTAAACACAAGAAAACTAATCGATGAAGTCTATTTTACGAAAACACATTCTGCTAGAGGTCCCAACACTGCTTTTTAATGCCCGCTGGTATTACGAGTCTGGCAGGCAAAGGTGTATCCGCTCACTTTTTTTCCACGACTCGAGCATACCGCAAATCCACTTACGTCAATTGCTTATCTTATCTTTTCAATGGGATTTGCCTAACGCCGGTATTACGAGTCGTGGGAAAAGTAAGCGGTAGACCCTCTCCTGTCAAGACTCCTACCGCATTTAAAAGTCACTAGTTAAGAGTTTTATGGGCTAATGCCGTAACATAAAACTCTTAACTAAAGTGCTAAAAAGTACACTAACACCCATAAACTACCTATTAACCCCTAAACCGAGGCCCCCACCCACATCGCAAACATTTAAATACATTTTAACCCCTAATCTGCCGACCGGACATAGCCGCCACTGTAATAAATATATTAACCCCTAAACCGCCGCACTCCCGCCTTTCAAACACTAGTTAAATTTTATTAACCCCTAACCTGCCGTCCCTAACATCGCCGACACCTACCTACATTTATTAACCCCTAATCTGCGGCCCCCAACATCGCCGACACCTACATAATACTTATGAACCCCTAATCTGCTTCCCCCAACATCGCCGAACCCTACATTATATTTATTAACCCCTAATCTGCCGCCCCCAACGTTGCTGCCACTATAATAAATATATTAACCCCTAAACCTAAGTCTAACCCTAACCCTAACACCCCCCTAACTTAAATATAAATTTAAATAAATCTAAATAAAATTACTACAATTAAATAAATTATTCCTATTTAAAACTAAATACTTACCTATAAAATAAACCCTAAGATAGCTACAATATAACTAATAGTTACATTGAAGCTATCTCAGGGTTTATTTTTATTTTACAGGCAAGTTTGTATTTATTTTAACTAGGTACAATAGTTATTAAATAGTTATTAATTATTTAATAACTACCTAGCTAAAATAAGTACAAATTTACCTGTAAAATAAACCCTAACCTAAGTTACAATTACACCTAACACTACACTATCATTAAATTAATTACCTAAACTAACTACAATTTAATGCGTAGCTGCCAGCCTCTCAATAGATAGAGGTTTCCGAATACTGCTAATATACAGACCCCAAGAGATGGGAAGAGATTTCTTCAGGAACTCCCATACCTTTTGGCTGGCTTAATCCTTGAACACCCCAGATGGCTTATATTAGGAGACTTTAACACTTGGATTGACAACACCCTATCCCTGCTTGGGCAGGATCTCCTCAGCTTGATGAGTACACTCGGCTATACACAAATCGTCACCACTCCCACAGAAAAGGTCATACACTTGATCTAGTGTTCCAGTCTGGACTAGAAGTGTCATCAGTAACTGTAAACGCAGTTATCTGGTCAGACCACCACTCTATTCACTTCTTCATTGTATCACAATCAACCAGACACCAGCCTCAGAACCTGGTCAAACACCACTCATTAAAAGGGTTGACACCACTGGATGTAGCATCCCATATGGATCTAAGTATACTAATGGACACCTGCGAAGACCCCAGCTCCTTAGTCCGACTCTACAACAAAACCATGAGAGACACCCTAGAAAGCATTGCACCAACTCGCATACGCACTGTCAAAACCCACAACAATGCACCATGGTTTGATAGCTCCATCAAAGAAATTAAAAGAACAGGATGTAAGTTCGAGAGAAAGTGGCGCAGAACACATGATCCAGAGGATAAAGCTGATCCTACCAAACATCTAAATAAATATCAATCCAAGATAACTCAGAAAAAATCTTCATTTTTATCATGCAAAATTGCACTCTCCCACAATAGACCCAGGCAACTGTTTCACACAGTAGAAAGGCTCTGCAAACAAGCATGCATGCTTAGCCCCACCAACTTTTCTCAGGATAAATGTGAAGCATTTGCAAACTTCTTCAGAGACAAGATTTCTCCAACATAGGTGTGTCCGGTCCACGGCGTCATCCTTACTTGTGGGATATTCTCTTCCCCAACAGGAAATGGCAAAGAGCCCAGCAAAGCTGGTCACATGATCCCTCCTAGGCTCCGCCTACCCCAGTCATTCTCTTTGCCGTTGCACAGGCAACATCTCCACGGAGATGGTTAAGAGTTTTTTGGTGTTTAAATGTAGTTTTTATCCTTCAATCAAGTGTTTGTTATTTTAAAATAGTGCTGGTATGTACTATTTACTCTGAAACAGAAAGGAGATGAAGATTTCTGTTTGTAAGAGGAAGATGATTTTAGCAAACGTTACTAAAATCGATTGCTGTTTCCACACAGGACTGTTGAGATGAAGTAACTTCAGTTGGGGGAAACAGTTGGTAGACTTTTCTGCTTGAGGTATGACTGGCCACATTTCTAACAAGACTATGTAATGCTGGAAGGCTGTCATTTCCCCTATGGGGACCGGTAAGCCATTTTCTTAGATTAAGTAAAAGAATAAAGGGCTTCATAAGGGCTTAAAAAACTGGTAGACATTTTTCTGGGCTAAAACGATTGCTTTGCTAAGCATATTTTGCAGATTATAACTCTTAATAATTATTATAATCTTGGGGATTGTTTTAAAAAACGGCAGGCACTGTATTAGACACCTTTTTCAGATGGGGGCCTTTTCTAGTCATAGGCAGAGCCTCATTTTCGCGCCACTAATGCGCAGTTGTTTTTGGAGAGCAAGGCATGCAGATGCATGTGTGAGGAGCTAAGAACCACTGAAAAAGCTTATAGAAGGCGTCATTTGGTATCGTATTCCCCTCTGGGCTTGGTTGGGTCTCAGCAAAGCTGATAGCTGGGACTGTATAGGGGTTAAATGTAAAAACGGCTCCGGTTCCGTTATTTTAAGGGTTAAAGCTTTCAAATTTGGTGTGCAATACTTTTAAGGCTTTAAGACACTGTGGTGAAATTTTGGTGAATTTTGAACAATTCCTTCATACTTTTTCACATATTCAGTAATAAAGTGTGTTCAGTTTAAAATTTAAAGTGACAGTAACGGTTTTATTTTAAAACGTTTTTTGTGCTTTGTTGACAAGTTTAAGCCTGTTTAACATGTCTGTACCATCAGATAAGCTATGTTCTATATGTATGAAAACCAAGGTTTCTCCCCATTTAAATTTATGTGATAATTGTGCCATAGTGTCCAAACAAAGTAGGGACAATGATGCCACAGATAATGATATTGCCCAAGATGATTCCTCAAATGAGGGGAGTAAGCATGATACTGCATCATCCCCTTCTGTGTCTACACCAGTTTTGCCCACACAAGAGGCCCCTAGTACATCTAGTGCGCCAATACTTATTACCATGCAACAATTAACGGCCGTAATGGATAATTCTATTGCAAACATTTTATCCAAAATGCCTACTTATCAGAGAAAGCGCGATTGCTCTGTTTTAAACACTGAAGAGCAAGAGGACGCTGATGATAACTGTTCTGACATACCCTCACACCAATCTGAAGGGGCCAGGAGGGAGGTTTTGTCTGAGGGAGAAATTTCGGATTCAGGAAAAATTTCTCAACAAGCTGAACCTGATGTTGTAACATTTAAATTTAAATTAGAACATCTCCGCGCACTGCTTAAGGAGGTATTATCTACTCTGGATGATTGTGACAATTTGGTCATTCCAGAGAAATTATGTAAGATGGACAAGTTCCTAGAGGTTCCGGTGCCCCCCGATGCTTTTCCTATACCCAAGCGGGTGGCGGACATAGTAAATAAGGAGTGGGAAAGGCCCGGCATACCTTTTGTTCCTCCCCCTATATTTAAGAAATTATTTCCTATAGTCGACCCCAGAAAGGACTTATGGCAGACAGTCCCCAAGGTCGAGGGGCCGGTTTCTACTCTAAACAAACGCACTACTATCCCTATAGAAGATAGTTGTGCTTTCAAAGATCCTATGGATAAAAAATTAGAGGGTTTGCTTAAAAAGATGTTTGTTCAGCAAGGTTACCTTCTACAACCAATTTAATGCATTGTTCCTGTCACTACGGCAGCGTGTTTCTGGTTCGAAGAACTAGAAAAGTCGCTCAATAAAGAATCCTCGTATGAGGAGGTTATGGACAGAGTTCAAGCACTTAAATTGGCTAACTCTTTTATTTTAGATGCCGCTTTGCAATTAGCTAGATTAGCGGCGAAAAATTCAGGGTTTGCTATCGTGGCGCGCAGAGCGCTTTGGCTAAAGTCTTGGTCAGCGGATGTGTCTTCCAAGACAAAATTGCTTAACATCCCTTTCAAAGGTAAAACACTGTTTGGTCCTGATTTGAAAGAGATTATTTCAGACATCACCGGGGGAAAGGGCCACGCCCTCCCTCAGGATAGGTCTTTTAAGGCTAAAAATAAGCCTAATTTTCGTCCCTTTCGCAGAAACGGACCAGCCTCTAATTCTACATCCTCTAAGCAAGAGGGTAATACTTCACAACCCAAACCAGCCTGGAGACCGATGCAAGGCTGGAACAAGGGTAAACAGGCCAAGAAGCCTGCCACTGCTACCAAAACAGCATGAAGGGATGGCCCCCGATCCGGGACCGGATCTGGTGGGGGGCAGACTTTCTCTCTTCGCTCAGGCTTGGGCAAGAGATGTTCAGGATCCTTGGGCACTAGAAATAGTTTCTCAAGGTTATCTCCTGGAATTCAAGGATCTACCCCCAAGGGGAAGGTTCCACAGGTCTCAATTATCTTCAAACCAAATAAAAAGACAGGCATTCTTACATTGTGTAGAAGACCTGTTAAAGATGGGAGTAATTCATCCAGTTCCTATAGGAGAACAAGGGATGGGGTTTTACTCCAACCTGTTCGTAGTTCCCAAAAAAGAGGGAACATTCAGACCAATTTTAGATCTCAAGATCCTAAACAAATTTCTCAGGGTTCCATCGTTCAAAATGGAAACCATTCGAACGATCCTTCCCACCATCCAGGAAGGTCAATTTATGACCACGGTGGATTTAAAGGATGCGTACCTACATATTCCTATCCACAAGGAACATCATCAGTTCCTAAGGTTCGCTTTTCTGGACAAGCATTACCAGTTTGTGGCACTTCCATTCGGATTAGCCACTGCTCCGAGAATTTTCACAAAGGTACTAGGGTCCCTTCTAGCGGTTCTAAGACCAAGGGGCATTGCAGTAGTTCCTTACTTGGACGACATCCTGATTCAAGCGTCGTCTCTGTCAAAAGCAAAGGCTCATACGGACATCGTCCTAGCCTTTCTCAGATCTCACGGATGGAAGGTGAACAAAGAAAAAAGTTCTCTGTCCCCATCAACAAGGGTTCCCTTCTTGGGAACAATAATAGATTCCTTAGAAATGAGGATTTTTCTGACAGAGGTCAGAAAATCAAAACTTCTAAGCTCTTGTCAAGTACTTCATTCCGTTCTTCGTCCTTCCATAGCGCAGTGCATGGAAGTAATAGGATTGATGGTTGCAGCAATGGACATAGTTCCTATTGCACGAATTCATCTAAGACCATTACAACTGTGCATGCTCAGACAGTGGAATGGGGATTATACAGACTTGTCTCCGACGATTCAAGTAGATCAAAAGACCAGAGATTCACTCCGTTGGTGGCTGATCCTGGACAATCTGTCACAGGGAATGAGCTTCCGCAGACCAGAGTGGGTCATTGTCACGACCGACGCCAGTCTGGTGGGCTGGGGCGCGGTCTGGGAACCCCTGAAAGCTCAGGGTCTATGGTCTCGGGAAGAATCTCTTCTCCCGATAAACATTCTGGAACTGAGAGCGATATTCAATGCTCTCAAAGCTTGGCCTCAACTAGCAAAGGCCAAATTCATAAGGTTTCAATCAGACAACATGACGACTGTTGCATATATCAACCATCAGGGGGGAACAAGGAGTTCCCTGGCGATGGAGGAAGTGACCAAGATAATTCAATGGGCGGAGAATCACTCCTGCCACTTGTCTGCAATCCACATCCCAGGAGTGGAAAATTGGGAAGCGGATTTTCTGAGTCGTCAGACATTCCATCCGGGGGAGTGGGAACTCCATCCGGAAATCTTTGCCCAAATAACTCAATTATGGGGCATTCCAGACATGGATCTGATGGCGTCTCGTCAGAACTTCAAGGTTCCTTGCTACGGGTCCAGATCCAGGGATCCCAAGGCGACTCTAGTAGATGCACTAGTAGCACCTTGGACCTTCAACCTAGCTTATGTATTCCCACCGTTTCCTCTCATTCCCAGGCTGGTAGCCAGGATCAATCAGGAGAGGGCTTCGGTGATCTTGATAGCTCCTGCGTGGCCACGCAGGACTTAGTATGCAGACCTGGTGAATATGTCATCGGCTCCACCATGGAAGCTACCTTTGAGACAGGACCTTCTTGTTCAAGGTCCATTCGAACATCCGAATCTGGTCTCCCTTCAACTGACGGCTTGGAGATTGAACGCTTGATTTTATCAAAGCGTGGGTTTTCAGATTCTGTAATAGATACTATGATTCAGGCTAGAAAGCCTGTAACTAGAAAAATTTACCATAAAATATGGAAAAAATATATCTGTTGGTGTGAATCTAAAGGATTCCCATGGAACAAGATAAAAATTCCTAAGATTCTATCCTTTCTACAAGAAGGTTTGGAGAAAGGATTATCTGCAAGTTCTCTGAAGGGACAGATCTCTGCTTTATCTGTTTTACTTCACAAACGGCTGGCAGCTGTGCCAGATGTTCAAGCATTTGTTCAGGCTCTGGTTAGAATCAAGCCTGTTTACAGACCTTTGACTCCTCCCTGGAGTCTAAATCTAGTTCTTTCAGTTCTCCAAGGGGTTCCGTTTGAACCCTTGCATTCCGTAGATATTAAGTTATTATCTTGGAAAGTTTTGTTTTTGGTTGCAATTTCTTCTGCTAGAAGAGTTTCAGAGTTATCTGCTCTGCAGTGTTCTCCGCCCTATCTGGTGTTCCATGCAGATAAGGTGGTTTTGCGTACTAAGCCTGGTTTTCTTCCGAAAGTTGTTTCCAACAAAAATATTAACCAGGAGATAGTTGTACCTTCTTTGTGTCCGAATCCAGTTTCAAAGAAGGAACGTTTGTTACACAATTTGGACGTAGTCCGTGCTCTAAAATTCTATTTAGAGGCTACTAAAGATTTCAGACAAACATCTTCTTTGTTTGTTGTTTATTCTGGTAAAAGGAGAGGTCAAAAAGCAACTTCTACCTCTCTTTCTTTTTGGCTTAAAAGCATTATCCGATTGGCTTATGAGACTGCCGGACGGCAGCCTCCTGAAAGAATCACAGCTCACTCCACTAGGGCTGTGGCTTCCACATGGGCCTTCAAGAACGAGGCTTCTGTTGACCAGATATGTAAGGCAGCGACTTGGTCTTCACTGCACACTTTTGCCAAATTTTACAAATTTGATACTTTTGCTTCTTCGGAGGCTATTTTTGGGAGAAAGGTTTTGCAAGCCGTGGTGCCTTCCATTTAGGTGACCTGATTTGCTCCCTCCCTTCATCCGTGTCCTAAAGCTTTGGTATTGGTTCCCACAAGTAAGGATGACGCCGTGGACCGGACACACCTATGTTGGAGAAAACAGAATTGATGCTTACCTGATAAATTACTTTCTCCAACGGTGTGTCCGGTCCACGGCCCGCCCTGGTTTTTTTAATCAGGTCTGATGAATTATTTTCTCTAACTACAGTCACCACGGTATCATATGGTTTCTCCTATGCATATTTCCTCCTGTACGTCGGTCGAATGACTGGGGTAGGCGGAGCCTAGGAGGGATCATGTGACCAGCTTTGCTGGGCTCTTTGCCATTTCCTGTTGGGGAAGAGAATATCCCACAAGTAAGGATGACGCCGTGGACCGGACACACCGTTGGAGAAAGTAATTTATCAGGTAAGCATAAATTCTGTTTTTATCAATCCGAACCCCTATGAAAGCAGGCCAAAGAGTTACACACCAGAACCACTACAATGGAATGCCAGATTGGCCCAGTTTATGGTTCACTTTTACAAATGTGAATATAAAAGGAGTTAAAAACACCATACAAAAGCTGCACCTTACTACGTGTGACTTGACCTTGCTCCAACTCAGCTCATATCTGGATGCATTGAAACACTCACGCCAGCCCTCACAAAAATAGTTCAGTGTTCACTAAAAACAGGAGACTTCCCAGATCCTCTAAAAGAAGCTGTGTTAAAACCACTCCTAAAGAAACCTTTATTAGACCCAGACTGCATGACTAATTACAGACCAATACCCAACCTCCCATTTCTGGGGAAAATAATTGAAAAAGTAGTGGCAACTCAACTGGAAGCCCATCTATCACGCCTGAACATATTTGATCCTTTCCAGTCAGGCTTCAGATGCCGCCACAGCATTGAAACAGCGCTAGTCTGAGTGCTAAATGATCTCCTCATGGCAAGAGACAAAGGTGATTACTCCATTCTAATCCTCCTGGATCTCTCAGCTGCATTTGACACCATTGACCATAGGATTCTAATAGAGCGCTTTAGGACATCTGTGGTCTAGGAGGCACAGTCCTTAATTGGTTTAAATCTTTCCTCGCTAGTAGATCACAGAGAGTAATATCAGGATCAAGCTCATCAGCACCAACAGAACTGGCCTGCGGAGTTCCACAAGGATCCATCCTGTCTCCCATGCTATTCGCAATTTACTTACTACCACTGAGGAACATCATTAACCGACATGGCCTAAGGTATCATTGTTACGCTGATGACACACAACTCTACTTCTTTGCTCCAGCTACTACAGACCCAGAATGCTGCATAAACAGTTGCTTAACAGACCTCATAGAATGGATGAATGCTAGCTGTCTCAAAGTGAACCCAGACAAAACAGAGTTACTCTTGGTGAGGGGACCCCGGGCATCAAAAATATCCCACGACCACCCAACTGGCCTGGAGCTTGGAGGCTCTAAACTCATTAGTTCAGCAAAGGTACAAAACCTTGGAGTGATGATTGACGCTGGACTATCTTTTAAACAGCAGATTTCCTCCATAATAAAATCTGCCTACTTTCATCTGAAAAACATAGTCAGGATACAACACTGAATTCCACCAGATGATATGTCATCATTAATCCATGCATTTGTATCCTCTAGGCTAGATTACAGCAATGCACTTTACTTGGGCCTCCAAAAAAAGAACTCCATCGCCTTCAGACAGTACTAAACACAGCAGCCAAAATACTGGCCAATCAAACTCGCTCCTGCCACATAACACCTGTTCTCCACTCATTGCATTGGCTTCCAATTAAATGGCAAACATATTTTTAAATTGGCCTGCTGATCTTCAAAGCCTTAAACAACCAAGGCCCACAGTACCTGAAAGAACTCCTGACACCCTACATCCCATCCGCTCACTTAGGTCAGCAAACACATCCCTCCTCTCAGTGGCAAGAATAAGGACAAACTCAAGCTCCAGAGCATTTGGCCCCGCTGCCCCTACTTTCTGGAACTCTTTACCATGCGCAATTAGAGAGGCACCGTCCTTAAAGACTTTTTAAAAAAAGCTAGACTCACCTCTTCCATCAGACATTCAGTCCGCTTACCTGACCTTCAGAAACTCCTAACTTTTATGTCTTATGTTGGTATAGATGTAAAGTGCTTTGAGTCTCACAGGGAGAAAAGTGCTATATAAATCGCAAATTATTATTATTATTTTATTAAGTACCTCCTAAGAGTAAAACCCACCACCCACCAAACCCCCCAAAATAAAAAAACCTAACACTAAAAAACCTAAATTATCCATTGCCCGGAAAAGGGCATTTGTATGGGTATTGCCTTTAAAAGGGCATTCAGCTCTTTTGCTGCCCATCCCTAATCTAAAAAAAAAAAAAATTAAAAAACCCCCAGGTTGGTACTCACGGTTGCTGAAGTCCGGCGGATAGGTCCTCTTCTAGGTGTTGAAGTTTTATTCCAAGCGGCCAACATCTTCTTCCAAGTGAGGACCTCTTCTTTCTTCATCCAGCACAGCGGAACTGAAGACCGGCAACGGCAGAACTGAAGACCGGCAACCGCGGAGCCATGGAGCGTGGAGGATCCTCTTCTTCTGATCGCCACCGTACACTGAATAGTGAATTCAAGGTACGCGATTAAAGATGACGTCCCTTGAATCCTATTGGCTGATTTGATTCTTAAAATTCAAATAAGCTAATAGGATGAGAGCTACTGAAATCCTATTGGCTGTTCAAATTCATCTTTAATCGCGTACCTTGAATTCACTATTCAGTGTACGGCGGAGATCATACGAAGAGGATCCTCCATGCTCCATGGCTCTATGGTCACCGGTCTTCAGTTCCAGGGTCACCGGTCTTCAGCTCCAGGGTCGCCAGTCTTCAGCTCCGCAGTCATCGTTCTTCAGCTCCGCCCTCCGCTCCGCACCAGCTTGTTCCTGGAAGAAGAAAGAAGAGGTCGATGCTTGGAAGACTTCACTGCCTGGAACAGGACCTTCTCCGCCAGACTTCAGGAACGTGGGTACCAACCTGGGGGTTAGACTTAGGGGTTTTTTTTATTTTTTTTGGGGGGGAGGTTTGTTTTATTTAGATTAGGGATGGGCAGTTCTTAAAAGAGTGAAAAAACATGTAAATTGAACTAAACCACTCTCAGATGTGTCAGGCAACTTTTAAAAGAAAAGGTCCCTACAACCTTCTCAAAACAACATTATTCAAAATAACAAAAAAAAGTGCGCTTAAAGCAACAACACATTGACCAGTAAAGAAATATATAAGGAATATTTAATTACAATAATTATTAAAACAGTACATATGCAAAGAATTACTCTCAACCACCGGTGGTATAAAATACTAAAAAAGGACTATATACACATATATTAAAATCAGGGGCTTAAATTACATGAGCAGATATGCATATAAAAGCATAAAAGACATCCAGTGTATACTACAATTCTTCTCTATATATGGCTAGTAGTTGCTAAAAAAGGCCAAAACCCCCCCCCCCCAAGACAGTGTTATTCTATTAGAAAAGCTTGTAATAGTTCATCCAAACAGGTCAGTAATCTTTTAGTGTAAAACACTGTGTTCCACTTGTATCAGTTCTCAATGGATGGGTAAAGCCTCAAAATATCTTTAAATCTGTATGTTTTATGTAGACGTTACTTGCCTTTCTTCATATTATATGAACTTTAAATGGCTACAGGTATTTCTTACCCCGCAAATGAAGTTGCTCCTTTAGGCTACTTTCCACCTCCCAGTACCTTCCATGAACCGCTGAGGCGGCGTGCACCTTGTGTGTATCGTTTCACTCACTTCCGGGTTCTGGTGTCACCTGGGTTGGGTAAGCCAATCACGGAATATTTTTTTCTCGATAACAAACTTTGTGTGGGTGCCTGTGCAATATTCAAATGTCCAAGAATCTCCCTTCTTCTTTGCAGAGCGCTCTCTACATAGGGGTTAGTAGATACACAGATTTCCAGTGTTTCAGCCTCCTTAGAAGCCTTTATCAAGATGATCTGTAAAATGTAAGGCTTGCTTGTATAGACCAATAGGTCTTTGTTTGGAGGAGTGGTCACATCAGGTGTTTTCAATTGATCTTCAGAGTATCGCTCTTATGTTACAAAGAATTACAAGGTGTCTGTCTTATAAAGTTGATCTTCAAAGTAGCGTTTTTATTTTACAAAGTATTGCAAAGTATTTTTCTTATTGCCAAAAAGAACATATCCATATAGAGGAGCAACATAATAGTAAGAGACATGATATACAAAATCACAAAAAAATATACATACAGTATATGTTATAGAATAGACAATACGAGAAAATAATTTCTTAAGGAGACAGTATTAAAAAATTTGATATAATGGCGTGTTAGAAAGGTATAATATACATGAGACAGTAATTTTAGCAAAAATAACAATAGTGACAGTCTCTTAAAGTTACATGAGTAAGAGCATTCATATACGCTATTTATGCTTACGGTATGGTCTAAAAGGACAAGGGGAATATATGTATAGATAATAATTAAAATATATAGGTATAGATTATCAAGCATAAAGAGGGCTGATTTATCATATATATGCATGTAGATTAGTGGAATATAGTAGAAATCGATCCAAGAATATAAATGGATATAAAATAATGGAATATATGTCAATATGAAATTCAAAGCAAAAAAAACAGGGGTCAAATATCCCATATATTAGCAAAGTTAAGAAAAACACATATAAATAGAGCAAAGTAATACAAATATGTGGATAATATGCCTATTTGTCATAATATCGGCTACCTAGAAAGTGTATTCAATATGTTTAGATGTTTTAGAATATAATCTTGCAGTCTGGGGAATATGTAGATATGCCATAAGTATTTACAATAAATACTTATCTAACAAGGTAATCTAATACTAGTGTATTAAAAGATGAAAGTAAAAAACATAGAGGGGCTATGAACTGGTATATATGTCATAACTATTGCCACATATAAGTATATATATATATACATATGCGTTTTGTTAGTTTCTTTTAGAGGAATGGTTTTAGATCTAATTCAGCATTTAAACCTTCAGGTGTCAGACTACCAAATTCAAAGATTAAATTTACTTCTTGATAGAGTATTTGTTTTTCAAAATCACCTCCTCTCCAGTTTTTATCTGCTTTTTTAATCCCCCAGAATTGGAATCCAGAGAGATCACTATTATGTTCTTCCAAAAAATGTTTAGATAGTTCAGGGTCGGCTCCAAGGGGGGGGGGGGCATTGGGGGACAATGCCCACCTAACTGGAATGCTGTGCCCCCTCAAAAAATATTGATATGATCATAAGATTTAAAAATAATAAATAAAATAATGAATTGTTATGTAATGCTACATGCTGGGGGCGGAGTTAGCTGCCGAACTGTGAGGTCGCATCACGCATCTGCAAGGAGCTCCGTGTCTTAACCTCTTATTTGGCATTGGAAGTTGATTAGAGACTTTTTGGACTTGTCTTTAACCCTATTAATTTTACTATTGTGAGTTACTCAATTTCTTAAACAATTGACCATGATAAGAATATGATTGTATCATATAAGTCTATAAATGGCTACCGGCTTCTATTGATGCCTCAAAAGTGCACCGTGATCTTAGGCCAGGCCTAAGATCACAGTGCACTTTTGAGGCGTCAGTAGAAGCCGGTAGCCATTTATAGACTTATATTTATATGATACAATCATATTCCTATAGGTTCACAGTACATAGGTTGTATTAAGTAGCCTGATATCCGTTAGTTATTGTAAAACAAGTATAGCTAAATCTAATCTACAAAATTACCAGTACCTGAAAACCTAGTATCCTCATTGCTATTGCATTGGGGGGTTTGGGATGCATGGCTGTTTAGGGGACATGATTGAGATTTGAGAATGAGTTTAAGAGTTTTGGATCATGGTGTTTAAGGAGTTAATTGTTTTTAAGAAGCTATTGCACTGGGGGTCTCAAGTTCAATGGCTCTGTTTTAGTGCACCACATAGGATTTAGACTTCATTCTTTTACCTAGTGATTTAGCACATATTCTCCAAATGTTAATAGTGGAGGATAAGCCAGCCAGAAGCTACACTTTCCTGCAAAATATGTAGATCTACTCTTATTTTGACTCTCATACATGGTTTGTAAATGCGTGCCCCCTCGAGAAAAAAAATGCCCCCCCCATTTAATTTGTTCTGGAGCCGACCCTGAGATCGTTGATGTCCTTTAAACCCATGTGTGATGTTATACATGTGTTCTCTTATTCTATCTCGCAAGTTACTTTGGGTTTGACCTAGATATTGTCTTTTACAGGGACACTGTATGAGATAGATGATACCTTTATTAGAACATCTTATAGTATCCATAATAGTATATTTGAATTCTCTAGTAGTGGATGCAATTCTTTGTGCTAAACTTACATTATACACATGAATAGCAAGGAAAAAATCCCCTAACTTTATGCCCTTGTAAATCTTTAGTTGTATGTTTGTTTTTATTCTTTCTAAATTCGCTTGGTGCCAACCAGTTTTTTAAAGTATTGGCTTTTTTGAAAATGATGTCTGGATGTTTTTTTACTTTATCCCCTAATATATGATCTTTCCTTATAAGGTGCCAATGTTTATTTAGGATTTTTTTAATACATTGATGTTGTCCACTAAATTTCGTTACAAAGTGTATAAAAAGTTTTTCCTCTTCTTTACCTATAGTTTGTTTTAAACTTTTTGGAATGAGAAGATCTGTTCTATTTACCAGTTTAATTTGTTCTATCATTTTATTTAGATAATTTTCCTGATAGCCTCTTTCTATAATTTTTTTCTTTAATACTAGGCTTGGATTTGGTAGTATTCTATTGTGCTACAATTCTTTTCTCATTCTCATAAATTGCCCTTTTGGTATATTAGATACCCATTTATCCAAATGACAACTTTCTATGTGGACATAATTATTAGAGTCAACCTTTTTGAAGAATGATCTAGTGCTAATTATTCTTTCTTTAACTTCTACTTCAATATCAAGAAAGTGGATTTTATTTGTACTCACTTCACTAGTAAAAGAAAGACCTTTTTTTTAACAGTTCTTAAAAGAGATAAATGCAATTTTAAGGGCAACACAAGAGCTAAATACCCTATTAAGGGCAATGCCCATACAAATGCCCTTTTCAGGGCAATCAGTCGTTTAGGTTTTTTAGTGTTAGGTTTATTTATTTTGGGGGGTTTGGTGGGTGGTGGGTTTTACTGTTAGGGGGACTTAGACTTTTTTCTTCTGCAAAAGAGCTGTCTTGGGGCAATGCCCTGCAAAAAACCCTTTTAAGGGCTATTGGTAGTTTAGCATTAGATTAGGGGGGGGGTATTTTGGGGGGCTTTTTTATTTTCATAGGGATTAGATTTAATTTTTTATTAGTTTTGATGATTTGTTTATTATTTTCTGGATTGTTAAACGTTTTTTGTAATTTTAGTTTAATTTAAACTTAGTTTTTTTTTATTTTTAAAGTAATGTTAGGTTTTTTATTTAATTATAATTTTGTATTTTTAAATTAGGTAATTGGGTTTTATTTAGGGGTGTTAGGTTAAGGGGCTTATTTATTTAATTAGCTATTTGCGTTGTGGGTTTTGGCGGTTTAAGGGGTTAATAGGGTAATTAGGTTTATTGCGATATGGCGGTTTCGCGGTTTAGGGGTTAATAGGGTAATTAGGTTTATTGCGATGTGGGGGTTTTGCGGTTTAGGGATTAATAGGGTAATTAGGTTTATTGCGATGTGGGGGTTTTGCGGTTTATGGGTTAATAGGGTAATTAGGTTTATTGCGATGTGGGTGGTTGACGATTAAGGGATTAATATGTTAGGTTATTTGCGGATAAGGGGTTAATTACTTTATTATTTTGCGATGTGTGGGTTTGCGGTTTAGGTGTTAATACTTTGGTTAGTTTTTTTTTGTTATACTTCGTGCAGGCAGTGTTTTTTTGTTTTGTAATGCTCCGTTTGCCTTTGTTGCATCCCGGTGGATTCCAAAAATGACAGGGTTGCACTACCCTGCCATTTTTGGAATCCACCTGGATGCAGCTTCACATTATGACCACACAATAAATTCTCTAGAGACTTACAGGCTTTGGAAATATGTCAGGCATTTTTTTCCCAGCAGTATTACAGTGGGATACTGTATAAAATCAGTAACAGCTGTAGCGACTAGGTAATGCAACATAATTAGCTATGCAAATTACTAACTCCTGGATTTTCTTCCTAACACATATTTCAACTCTATATGGAGCTGGCTAACCATACTGAATTATCATACTGTATATTTTATCATGGGAGGAGCAGGTAATTGAGATTATATTTCAAAAATGCTTCTCTCCAAGCACCTGATAATGGGCTAGATTACGAGTTCAGCACAATTTGTCATTCCCGCTTGCGTGTTAAATGCGCAAGACGTAAGCTAAGTTGAAAGTAAAACATTTTCGCACAATCACTAACTCAATGCATGAAAAAAAACGGAACTTCTAATATCATGACCGCGTTAACGTATTCACCCATAGACTTAAATGGAGCGCAAAACGTGGAAAAAACCTAATACCATACTTGCGCGCAAACCCGATCGCATTTACACAAGTGCACTAACCGACATGAAATATGAATATTTCACATTACAATGTTCTTCACATAGAAGAATATGTTCTTTTTATTTATAAATACATATATATATATATATATATATATATACAGCGGATGTGTTTTTGGTAAATATATCTACATATATATATATATGATGGGTGAGCTGATTGTTTCACCTGTGCTCTAGTTAATATATAATTAATATCTGAACTTTTGTCTGAGGAAGGGGAGTGTGTCCCCGAAACGTCACACTTGATAATAAACTTTTGATGAAAAGACCAGTGAGTGCCTTCCTTTACCTTTTATACTTACCTGCTGGCACTAAAAAACTTTGAAAGTGAGAGTGCTCTCTATACATCATATATATATATATATATATATATATATATATATATATATATATATATATATAGACAGCAGGCAGGCCAGCACTCACGGTTAACATTTCATCCACCCAGGGTGCTTCCATGGTATTGATAGTAGTATTGTCTGACGAAGGGGGTAAAACCCCGAAACGTTACATTAAAGGTAACTTTGGAAATCCTGGCGAGTGCATCCCCATTCTTTACTACTATATATATATATTTAAAAATACTTAGAACATATTCCCTTATGTGAAGAATATTGGAATTTGAAATATTTACAGTACATACACAGTAAAATACTTTATTAAATATGAATATTACATAAATATGATTTTTCAGGTTTTCAGCTATTTGGCTATATGGCTCCAATGCACTTATATATATGTCTAGATATGTATACATACATATTTATGTGTTTATATGTGTATATATTTCTGTAAATACATAAATACACATATAAATACATATGTACACACACATATGCATATATATTATTATTTTTATTATGATCAGTTATTTGTAGAGCGCCAACAGATTCTGCAGCGCTAATATTTAGACATGTTTATGTATGCATCTGTTAAAGCACTTATAACTTTTTTATGAAATATTTTCATTAAATCATTTTTAGAAGGCAGTGTTATAATTAGTGTAACTGTACTTTTAAATGTATTTTGATGAGTTTTGTGCAACTTTTTTGACTCCCGTAACTGTTGTTAACCAGAGCTCTAAAGTCGCGCTATCCTGACACACTTTAAATTCAATTGCGCTCAAGCAAATGTCTTTACTTTCAACTTGTAATACGCACGCTACTTCTGAAGCACACAAAGAGCGCGTTCTTGCAATCTTGCCCAATAAAAGGATTGTTAGACCCTTGAGAAACATAAATTATGCTTACCTGATAATTTCATTTCCATCTGTATGAGGAGAGTCCACTGCATTATTCCTTGCTGTTGGGAAATACTGAACCTGGCCACCAGGAGGAGGCAAAGACAACCCAGCCAAAGGCTTAAATACTCCCCCTACTTCACTCATTTCACAGTCATTCTGCCAAGGGAACAAGGAACAGTAGGAGAAATATTAGGGTATAAATGGTGCCGGAAGAGAAAAACTAATTTTGGTCCGCCCATCGGAGTATACGGGCGGGGGCAGTAGACTCTCCTCATACAGAAGGAAATTAAATTATTAGGTAAGCATAATTTATGTTTTCCTTCTTAATATAAGGAGAGTCCATGGCATCATTCCTTACTGTTGGGAAAACTATACCCAAGCTCTAGAGGACACTGAATGATAACGGGAGGGGTAAAAGAGAGGCGGACCCTAATCTGAGGGCACCACAGTCTGTAAAACCTTTCTCCCAAAAGCTGCTTCGGCCAAAGCAAAAACCTCAAACTTGTAGAATTTTGAAAAAGTATGTAAGAGTATGTATATAGAGGCCTCATTCTTAAAGGGCCAAGAGGAAGCCACCGCTCTAGTGGAATGAGCCGTAATCCTCTGAGGAGGTCTAAGTCTCGCTGACTCATAAGATAAGCGTATAACGCTCTTCAACCAAAAAGATAAGGAAGTCAAAGAAGCCTTCAGACCCTTACGCTTCCCAGAGTAGATAAACAAGGAAGGAGTTTGCCTAAAATCCTTAGTAGCTTTAAGATAAAACTTCAAAGCTCAAACCACATCCAGATTATGAAGTAAACGTTCCTTTGAAGAATAAGAATTAGGACATAAGAAAAAAACCACAATCTCCTGATTGATGTTACGTTCAGACACAACCTTAGGGAGAAAACCCAAGCGAGTACGTAGGACAGCCTTATCAGTGTGGAACACCAGATAAGGAGGCTTACATTGCAAGGCAGCTATTTTAGAAACTCTGCGTGCCAACGCAATAGCCAATAAAAAAAGAACCTTCCAGGACAACAATTTGATGTCAACCAAATGCATAGGCTCACACGGAGCCTGTTGCAAAAACTTAAGAACAAGATTCAAACTCCAAGGTGAAGCATTAGGTCGAAACACAGGTCTGATCCTAATCAGAGCCTTAACGAAAGATTGCACGTCAGGGAGCTCTGCGAGCCTCTTGAGCAGCAAAACAGATAGGGACGAAATCTGTCCCCTCAGGAAACTGGCCGAAAGGCCATTCTCCAGACCTTCCTGGAGAAAAGAAAGTATCCTGGTAGCCTTAACCTTATGCTAGGCTAAACCACGCTCCTCACATCAGAATAATGAAGCTCTCCACACCTTATGATAGATGCGACGAGTAACAGGCTTACGAGCCTAAATGAGAGTATCAATAACACTCTCAGAGAAACCTCTTTTGTCTAGGACTAAGCATTCAATCTCTACACAGTCAGCCTCAGAGAATCTATCTTTTGATGAACAAAAGGACCCTGTTCCAGCAGATCCCTGCGACAAGGTAACTTCCACTGAGGAGATGAAGACATTCCCACAAGGTCAGCGAATCACATCCTTTGCGGCCACGCTGGAGCAATCAGTATCACTGATGCCTTCTCCTGTTTGATGCGGGCCACTACACGAGGAAGAAGTGGTAACGGCGGGAAAATGTAAATCAGATTGAACCTCCAAGGCCCTGCTAATGCATTTATTAGCTCTGCTTGAGTATCCCTGGACCGCAACCCATATCTGGGTAGCTTGGAATTGAGACGGGCGCCATGAGATCTATCTCTGGTGTCTCCCATTTGTTGCAAATCTCCGCAAACACCTCAGGATGGAGAGACCATTCCCCCGGATGAAAGGATTGTCTGACAGCGAGCAGTTGTGGGCCTCCGCCCATGTCAGAATCCGAGATACTTCCCTCATTGCTAGGGAGCTTCTCGTTCCCCCCTGATGGTTGATGTAAGCCACAGAGGTTATGTTGTCTGATTGGAATCTGATAAACTGGGACGAACCCAGAAGAGGACAAGCCTTCAGAACATTGATTGCCCGAAGTTCCAGAATGTTGATCGGGAGGAAGGATTCCTCTCGAGACCACAGGCCCTGTGCCTTCCTGGCACCCCTAACGGCTCCCCATCCTGATAAGCTTGCATCCGTAGTCACAATCTCCCAGGATGGTCTCAAGAAGGATGTCCCTTGGGACAGGTGATCTGGACAGAGCCACCAGGAGATCGATTCTTTCGACCGGTTGTCCAGAGAAATCTATTGAGACAGATCCGAATGATCGCCGTTACACTGTTTTAACATTCACAGCTGTAGTGGTCTGAGATGGAATCTTCAAAAGAAATGATGTCCATGCTGGACACAATGAGACCAATCACCTCCATACACCGTGGCACAGAGGGCCTTAAGGAGGTCTGGAGGGCAAGACAAGCGGAAGTTAGCTTGTAATGTCTCTGGTCTGTAAGGAATATCCTCATGAATACGGAGTCTATTATAGTACCCAGAAATTCCACCCTGGAGATCGATGAAGAAACAGAAGAGATTTCGAATGGTCTTCTGCCAGACAACAAGATGGTGCTTGAACCAGAATATCGTCCAAGTATTGAGCTACTGCTATACCTCTGGTTCTGGCCACTGCAAGCAGAGCCCCTGGAACCTTCATAAAAACACTTGGAGCAGTAGCTAGACCAAACGGAAGTGCAATAAACTGGAAGTGCTGGTCCAGGAATGCAAACCTTAGGAACTTGAAGTGTTCCTTGTGGATTAGAACGTGAAGGTAAGCATCCTTCAGATCTATAGTGGTCATGAACTGTCCCTCCTGAACTAAGGGAAGGATGGACCTTATCGTCTCTATCTTGAATGAGGGGACAAATAGGAATTTGTTTAAGCACCTTAGGTCCAGAATCGGACGGAAAGTTCCCTCCTTCTTTGGGACCACAAAAAGGTTTGAATAGTATCCCAAACCTCTTTCTGCGAGAGGTACCAGGACAATGATTCCTAGGGAGGAGAGATCCCTCACACACCCCAGAAAGGCTTCTCTCTTTTCTGGTCTGGAAGACAGGTTTGATAGGAGGAATCTGCCCCTGGGTGGATGAGACTTCCAGGACCCACAAGACTTGCATGTCCTTAAACCAAGCATCCAAAAAGAGCGACAGTCTGACCCCTACGTGATCCAGAACCGGTCAGGTGCCACCCCTTCTTCTTATCCTGCTGTAAAAAGGCACCTTTGCCTCCAGTAACCGTGGAGATAATTGAGTCCAGGCCTTGACCAAATTAAATCTTTCCCTTAAAGAGGAGGGAAAGACCGCAGACCAGGACTTCAACCAGAGTGCCCTACGGGCTTGAACAGAAAAACCTGAAGCCTTAGCATTCAGGTAAATAATTTGCATATTAGCATCACAAATAAAATAATTATCCACCCTTAAGGCCTTAATTCTTTCCTGGATCACGTCGAGGGGACCCTCCACCTCGATCAAATCAGATAAGGAGTCGCACCAGTAGGTAGCCGCTTCAGCAACCGCAGCAGCAGCCGCTGCCGGTTGAAACAAATATCCCGTATGTTAAAACATCTTTCTTAACAGAGTTTCTATCTTTTTATCCATGTGCTCTTTAAATGATGAACTATCCTCAAGCGGGATAGTAGTGCGTTTAGCAAGCATGGGAATAGCGCCATCCACCTTGGGGACGGAACCCCACAACTCCAATTGAGAGTTCGGGACCAGGAACAATTTCTTAAAGAAAGATGAAGGGGAAAAGGAAGAACCAATCCTTTCCCATTCATTCTTAATAATGTTCGCCATCTTTACAGGAACAGGGAAAGTTTGTGGAACAACCCTGTCCTTGTAGACCTTATCTAATTTAGGAATCAAAGGTTCCTCAGGCAATTTGGGCTCTGGAACCTCTAACTTTGCCAAAACTTCCTTCAACAGAAAACGTAAATGTTCAATCCTAAATCTAAAGTCTGGTTCCTCCACAGCTGTAGGTTTAGAGGCAGCAGATTCCGACCCAGAAAGAGCACCCTCTGAAGTATCAGAGGCACCTTCATCATTGGATAATCTTGTATCAGATAAATCCAATAAACTAGTTGATGACCTCTGGGAAGGATAGCAATATTTGACCTTTCGCTTGCGCTTAGCAGGGCAAGGTAAAACACTAAAGTCTGGTGGTTAAAGGCCTCCTCCAGATGGAGGATCAGGAGTGCTATGGGAAGCTGCATGTGTATTAGAAGATGACTGTAGGGTGCTCACCTCATGGGACGGAGACTCCTCAGAGGTGGATGGCTCAGTGTTATCAAACATATTAACCTTCTTTGATATGATTACTTTATCAAGGCATGCGGAACATAGTTGAGCAGGCGGGTATACCGTGGCCTCCTCACAATATAGACAGGTTGTACTGTCCTCATTAACTGATAACTAGACGGCTAGTTAACAAACCAGACAGAAATAGCTTTGTGTTTATTCCAAACTGATTTTACTTCTGAATAGTTATTTTTGTAAAACTGCAATACATAAGAAAAGTTGAAATTACAATATGTAGTTACACGTGGTGCTTGCAATACATACAATAAATAATACATGTTTCTAACACAGAGAGCTTACATTTAATCCTTACAGCAAATAGCAATGCAATTCAAATGTACAATGAACTCTTAGCAAACAATAACTTACAGGCATATGTATGTTTAGAGGCAAATATTAAGAGCTGATTTCCATGCTTCTTGAAGCTAAGATGGCTGCTGAGAAACTGAAAGTAAATTTTCTATTAACAAACTTTATTAACACTTCCTGTTTTATTCTTGAGAGGAACCAAGCTGTAATTGCAACATGAAACCACCAGATGTCATCAACATGAACATATTAAGCATATAATAGACAGAACACTCCCCGTCTGGTATAAACATATACCACTATTACATGATCTATAAATTATTATTAAATTCAACCAGATAACTCTTTATTTTGAAAAAGAACAATCAAATCTGACACAGGTCTGAGGTATACTTTAGCAGTCCCTTGTTTAATGATTTTGACCTCTACCATCACCACTAGGAATGGCTTTTACAATAAGACTCATTGTCCATCTATTGCGCTTTACTTGAGAGTCTTTCAACAATACAAGATCTTCTTCTTGAACGTTTTGTTTCTCTTTCCATTTTCTATATTTCCATGTTTGGATACATTTGATAGTCACTGTTTCAGCTTGCAAGAAATCTAATGAATGGCATAACCCTTTGCAGCAATGCCAGCCTGTACACGACTCCTTTTGAGTGCTGCTGGAAAATGACTTAGCAATGTGAATAAGTGTTGCTATACCTCTCACAAGGGACTTCCACTTTGAGAATCTGAGAAATCTATGTGAGTCTATCTGGCATTCATACACTTCAGTTATTAAAGATCTCACTGTCAGAATCTGGTTCAATGAGGTCAAATACTTTAGCTTCAGATTGATCACTAGTATCTGCCTGATGTAAGAAATCTGGGCCTGAGAACCAGTTGGTATGTTTTAGGTGAGCTGCCTGAATTGGTCTAGTACCATGATCTGCTGGATTCTGACTGGTGTTAATATAATGTCACTGATCTGGATTAGTAGATTTTCTAATACGAATTATTCTGTTTGAGACATATACATGAAATCTCCTACAAGTATTGTGAATATAACCTAACACAATTTTGCTATCAGTGTAATATTTAACTGCATAAAGTTCAATGTCCATTTCTTCAGTAATAAGTTCAGCTAGCTCAACTGACAAAACAGCTGCACATAATTCTAGACGTGGCACTGTATGGGCTGGTCTTGGAGCTAGTTTAGATTTGCCCATAATAAAGCCTACATGACATTGACCGCTAATGTCTATGACTCTGAGATAAGCTACAGCTGCTATCGCTACAGTAGAAGCATCAGAAAAAACACATACCTCCTTTCTTACTGTGGATGATAGTGACACTGGCACATAGGGTCTGGGAATACTGAGATCTTCAAGATGGATCAGGTCTTCTGTCCATGCTCTCCATTGAGCTTCTCTATCTGGTAAGAGTGGGTAATCCCAGTCACATTGGTCTGTTGAGAGTTCTCTGACTAAAGATTTACCTTGCATAGTGATTGGAGATGCAAACCCAAGTGGGTCATAAAGACTGTTTACTGTAGCCAGGATACCTCTCCGTGTGAAAGGTTTTACCTCTTTAGACACTTGAAAAGTGAAACTGTCGGTCTGTAAGTTCCAACTTGCTCCTTTGGAGGGGTAGAAGATCGATACCTAAAACAAGGTCCTTTAGATCTTTAGCTCTGTCATCTGCAGGAAATGCTTCCATTACTGGACTTCTGTTGGATGCCACTTTGTGTAGCTTGAGATTTGATCCTGCGAGCATGTCCTTAGCTCTTTGCAGGAGACTGACTGCTTCAGCTTCAGTAGGCACAGATGCGAGTCCATCATCTACATAGAAATTCCTCAAGATAAACTGTTCTATATCTTCGCCATACTCACTTTTTCCTTGCTTTGCTATTTGTCTTAGACCATAAATGGCTATGGCTGGGGAAGGGCTGTTCCCAAAGACATGTACCTTCATCCTGAACTCTGTAATTTCTTTGTTAAGGTCATTGTCACGAAACCAAAGAAATCTCAAATAGTTACGGTGATCTTCTCTAACCATGAAACAGTAAAACATTTGTTGTACATCAGTGGTAATTGCAACTTGCTCTTTGCGGAAACATAAAAGGACACCTAGTAGTGTATTATTTAAATCAGGCCCACTGAGGAGTGTGTCATTCAATGAGATGCCTTCAAACTGAGCACTTGAGTAAAAAACTACTCTGACCTGTCCTGGCTTCTGAGGGTGATAGACACCAAAGATTAGTAGGTACCAACACTCCTCACCTGGTTCCAATTGGTGGGGCAGGTTCTGCTTGGTCATGGTCAAAGATCTTTTGCATAAAGTTAACAAAATGTTCTTTCATTTCAGGTTTTTTCACAAAGGAACGCTGTAGAGCAAGTAGTCTTTTCTGGGCTTGCTCTAAGTTGTTTGGTAGTCTAAGACGAGGTGAGCGAAATGGTAGGGGTGCTACCCAGTAATTTGCTTTATCAATAAACATCTCTTTTTCAACTACATCAAGGAACATACCATCTTGAATAGACATAGCAGGTTTGTCATCGTTTGGAGTAGTAACAAACACATTATCATCTAAACTGCCCACATTATGAGTTGCAGTTCCTAAATAACACAATGAGGGGTTGTATGACTGTTGTTTACAAGCATTAAAAGTCTCTTTTACCTGTATATAGCTAGTGCATGGGCTGAACAGAGAAGTGCGTCCACTAGGCAACACATTTGTCTTGAAAGAGTTCACATCTGCTGGTCTATGAGCTCCTCTTAAGCATACTTCCCCAACTATGACCCAACCTAAGTCTAAATGTTGTGCATAAGGACTGTTGTGAGGCCCATTAATCTGCTCACGTACTTTGTGCACCTTCAGAATGTCTCTTCCTAACAAGAGAAGTATTTGTGCGTTAGGGTCAAGTGCTGGGATCTTGTTTGTTAAGGATTTCAGATGAGGGAAATGCTGTGTAATCTCAGGTGTTGGAATTTCTGACCTGTCATCAGGTATCATGTCACATTCAATGAGTGTGGGGAGTTTTATGTGTGTTTTCCCATCAATAGACTGAACAGTGAAGTTGGATACCCTACGCCCTGTTTTCTCTGTAATGCCTGAGCATGTTCTTAGAGTGTAGGAAAATGTCTCACCACTAATGTTAAACACATCAAAAAACTCTGATTTGGCTAAAGAACAGTTACTTTGATCATCTAACACTGCATACATTTTTACAGAACAGTCAGGTTTATTAGAGGGATATACAGTCACTAAACAAATCTTGGAACATGATCTGAGCCTTGTCCCTTTCCCGCATACCTCTGTACACTTGGATACAATAGTGGGTGGAATAGCTTCCTCTTGCTCCCCGCCTTGCTCTCTCTTTGGTAAAGGAGTCTCTACTGCCCAGGGAGCTGGACCTGGATGCAAAGCTGAAGTATGCTGGTCACTGTTGCATTCTCTGCATCTTATGTTATTTTTGCAGTCTTTGGCAATGTGTCTGGTGGATGCACAACATCTAAAGCAGATAGAATTCTCCTTCAGGTAAGCTTTACGTTCATCAATGTGCTTGCTTCTGAACCCACGACACTTTGACAGTGGGTGTGGTTTATTATGAATTGGACATGGACTGTCTGATTCCATGCATTTCCACGATGGGCTTTTCACTTGTGGAGTTGCATTAGTAGCTGACACTT
This sequence comes from Bombina bombina, assembly GCF_027579735.1. Taxonomy (NCBI): domain Eukaryota; kingdom Metazoa; phylum Chordata; class Amphibia; order Anura; family Bombinatoridae; genus Bombina; species Bombina bombina. The sequence continues at coordinate 695,756,336 of NC_069504.1, read as the reverse complement.
CTGTCTTTCTTACTTACACCGTTGGTCTGTTGCTGTACCTTGTTCCTGACTTCTCTGTATTTACTGGAAATTGGTTGCTGCATGTTGAGAATATGAAGCTTGGATCATTTCTGGTCTTTGCTTGGTTGACAATAAATCTGGTGAAGAAACTGAATGGTGGAAAGGAGACATGATGGTCTTCTTTGTACTTGGAACCTTGAAAAATCCACTTTTCTTGCAGGCTATATGGCAGTTTTTCAATAATTGGTTTGATGCCATGAGCTGTGTCTAGGTATGCCAGTCCTGGCAAAAAGCCTCCTGTCTTAGCTGCATTCACCTCCAACAACATGTCCCCAAGTTCTCTTAACTTTATGTTGTCTTTGTTTGAGATTTTGGGGAAGTTTTTTAGCTTCTTTAACTGTGCATTCTCAATAGCTTCAGGGCTGCCATAACATTCTTCTAGTCTCTGCCATACCATTTTAACTCCATCAATTGGGTTATGAACATGCACAGACCTGAGTCTCTTAGCCTGTTGAGATGACTCTGGTCCAAGCCACTTAGTCAAAAGATCTAGCTCTTCTCTGGCTGTAAGATTAAGATCTCTGGTGACACCTTGGAATGATGTCTTCCTTGCCAAGTAGTTCTCTGGTCGATCATCAAATGTTAGTAGCCCTGTACTCACTAACTCTTGACGAATCAGGTGCTTTGCTAGGTTCTGATGTTCCTAATGTACTATTTCTGAGAGAGGATATGTGAGAGTCCATATAATGTGATGGATATTGTGAATCAGCGTAACCTCTGCTTTCTTGAAAGCGCACTCTTGGTGTAGAGACATTTGCAGTGTCAGTCTGGGAAGGAGGGTGCAAGTCAGGAATACTTGGAGTAGACTGTAAATATGTTGAGTCAGGAAACTGTGGCATTATGCTGGACATATGTTGGATAGGAGCATGCTCTGTTTTATCTTGGTCTAGAGCATGGTTCTGTATATACTCACGAGTCCTTTGTACTGAATCATGGGTAGTTATTTCTGCAAAATCTTGAAGTGGTTCCTCTTCTAGTTCAGCTGCTGCTTCATAGACTGCTGCTTCTGCAGATGCTGCAACTGCTGCCCTTTGAATCTTTAGCACATGCATATTAGCTTCTAACTCTGCTTTGCGCTTTATCATGTCTGCTTCTTTTTCAGCATAAGAAATTTGTGCCTGGGCTGCTTGCGCTTTAGCACGGGCTCTGAGTCCTGCAGAACTGGCTGATGATCTGCTGGAGCGCATGGAATATTTAGAGCCAGAGGCATAGGATCTGGTCTCTAAAGTTTGCTGCATCATATCAACACTCTTATCTTGGTTCATAGTGATCAGGTTAAAGTAGCACAATATTTTAAATGCAGTTCTTGTGCAAATTATTTTTACTGCCTTTCACTTTAAATTGCAGGTCTTGTATGTTTGCTTGTTATTTACTGCTTTTTACTTCAAAATGCACCCTTTGTATCTTGCTTGTTATTACTTCTCACTTTTCAATGCAGCTCCTATATCTTCCCTTGATATAGCATGCTTTTTACTTTACAATGCAGCTCTGTATCTTCCCCTGATATAGCCTGCCATTTTACTGTACTGTCCTCATTAACTGATAACTAGACAGCTAGTTAACAAACCAGACAGAAATAGCTTTGTGTTTATTCCAAACTGATTTTACTTCTGAATAGTTATTTTTGTAAAACTGCAATACAATAAGAAAAGTTGAAATTACAATATGTAGTTACACGTGGTGCTTGCAATACATACAATAAATAATACATGTTTCTAACACAGAGAGCTTACATTTAATCCTTACAGCAAATAGCAATGCAATTCAAATGTACAATGAACTCTTAGCAAACAATAACTTACAGGCATATGTATGTTTAGAGGCAAATATTAAGAGCTGATTTCCATGCTTCTTGAAGCTAAGATGGCTGCTGAGAAACTGAAAGTAAACTTTCTATTAACAAACTTTATTAACACTTCCTGTTTCATTCTTGAGAGGAACCAAGCTGTAATTGCAACATGAAACCACCAGATGTCATCAACATGAACATAATAAGCATATAATAGACAGAACACAGGTATTAGACTTAGGTAAAGAGGGAGTACCCTCTAATGCATCAGAATCTTCCATAGCTTGCGCTTAGAAAGCAGACTATTCATTAATAAGCAAAAACAGCACCTTTATACCCCCAATGGCTGGGGTACTCACCACCTCCTGCAATGCAGGATCGCCCCTGCTATAACAGCAAAAAAGAGCAAAAAAGCGTGCCAAAACTTTCAGGCTGCGCAGCTCCCAAAATGAAAGTAAAAACTTGTACGTTCCAACATCTGCCTAAGCCCAAAAAAAATCTCACACATGTTGCAGCATAATCAAATAAACTTTGATATCATCTTAGAGATGATACGACAATATCACAGATTTCAACACATGAAAATCTCAATATATGCTAATACTTCATGGATAGATAGCCGGAAAACCCCCATAACAGGTGATAATTTCCGTATATAAACCTAAAAAGTAAGGTACACCCCTTAACCTTGCCTAGCAATTTTTGTCAGATTAAATGAACAATTAGTAAACATTGAAACCACATCACCAAATAGAATAGGAGGATGAACACACACCCTAAAGAAAAACCAATAAGATTACGGCAAGTAGCCAACGCCTGTACTCAGACGTGATGTCATGTCCAATAGGATAGACCAAAAATCGGCATTCTCTACAACAACAAAAATAGAGAATAATGGGAATAGTGAAATAGTAATTGATTGAAACAGAGTCCATGTTAGGGTTTGTATTTAAAGAAATTGAAAAATATTTATGAAGGTAAATGCAAATATTAAATATTACGTTTAAATAGGATGTGACACTGACATCACGGCAGTAAGAAAACCCCCCTAACAGATGATAATTTCTGTATATAAACCTAAAAGAAAGTAAGTTACAGCTTTTCTAGCAATATCTGTCAGACTAAATGAACAACTAGTAAACATTGAAATCACATCATCAAATAGAATAGGAGGAGGAACACACACCCTAAAGAAAAACCAATAAGATTACAGCAAGAAGCCAATGCCTGTACACAGACATGATGTCATGTCCAATAGGATAGGCCAAAAATCGTCATTCTCTATAACAAAAATAGAGAATAATGGGAATAGCGAAATAGTAATTGATTGAAAAAGAGTACATATTAGGATTTGTATTCAAAGAATTTAATAAATATTTGTGAAGATAAACGCAAATATTAAATATTAAGTTTAAGCAGGATGTGACACTGACATCACGGCAGTAAGGAGGCTGAGTACATTAAGAATACATCAAAATAAGAAGATACGAAATGAATAAGTAAGCAAGTACAAAATGTATAAGTTATAAAGAACATTATATGGGAAATATGTATACAATATAAGGGATATTTACAACCCGAAACCGGAAGTAACAACGGAATAGCAAACTTCCGGTAAGGAATCGGTTTGTCACTACAAAAGACCACCAGACATAGTCAGTAAACCAGTCTTGATAAAGGCCTATTATGGGCTGAAACGCGTTGAATGGAGTACTGGTAAGCCTAATTTCAATTTATTTTATATGAAAAAACAATCTACACTATTATCCATCTCTTTCACAGGAGGATTTACTTGCAACTACTCTATATCACCAATAGCCTTAAAGGACACTTGAAAAACATATGAGAAAACATATGAGCTCACATTCGCCTAGATTTAGAGTTCTGCGTTAGCCGTCCAAACCAGCGTTAGGGGGTCCTAACGCTGGTTTTGGCCGCCCGCTGGTATTTAGAGTCGTGTAGGTAAAGGTCTAACGCTCACTTTCCAGCCTCGACTTTTCCATACTTCAGATCCCCTTACGTCAATTGCGTATCCTATCTTTTCAATGGGATCTTTCTAGCGCTGGTATTTAGAGTCTTGGCTGAAGTGAGCGTTAGAACTCTATCGACAAGACTCCAGCCGCAGAAAAAAGTCAGGAGTTAAGAGCTTTATGGGCTAACGCCGGTTCATAAAGCTCTTAACTACTGTGCTCTAAAGTACACTAACACACATAAACTACCTATGTACCCCTAAACCGAGGTCCCCCCAAATCGCTGCCACTCTAATAAATTTTTTTAACCCCTAATCTGCCGACCGCACACCGCCACAACCTACATTATCCCTATGTACCCCTAATCTGCTGCCCCTAACATCGCCGACCCCTATATTATATTTATTAACCCCTAATCTGCCTACAATTAAATCAACTAAACTAAATTACAAAAACAAACAAACACTAAATTACAAAAAAAAAAGATTACAAGAATTTTAAACTAATTACACCTACTCTAAGCCCCCTAAAAAAATAACAAAGCCCCCCAAAATAAAAAATTGCCCTACCCTATTCTAAAATAAAAAGTTAACATCTCTATTACCTTACCAGCCCTTAAAAGGACCTTTTGCGGGGCATGCCCCAAAGAAATCAGCTCTTTTGCATTTAAAAAAACATACAATACCCCCCCAACATTACAACCCACCACCCACATACCCCTAATCTAACCCAAACCCCCCCTTAAAAAACCTAACACTAAGCCCCTGAAGATCTCCCTACCTTATCTTCACCACGCCGGGTATCACCGATCCGTCCAGAAGAGGGTCCGAAGTCTTCATCCTATCCGGCAAGAAGAGGTCCAGAAGAGGCTCCGAAGTATTCATCCTATCCGGCAAGAAGAGGACATCCGGACCGGTAGACATGTTCATCCAGGTGGCGTCTTCTATCTTCATCCATCCAGCGTGGAAAGGGACCATCTTGAAGCAGACAATGCGGATCCATCCTCTTCTTCCGGCGACTCCCGATGAATGAAGGTTCTTTTAAGGGACGTCACCCAAGATGGCGTCCCTCGAATTCCGATTGGCTGATAGGATTCTATCAGCCAATCGGAATTAAGGTAGAAAAATCTGATCAGATTCAAGTTCAATCGGATTGGCTGATCTAATCAGCCAATCAGATTGAGCTCGCATTCTATTGGCTGTTCCGATCAGCCAATAGAATGCAAGCTCAATCTGATTGGCTGATTGGATTAGCCAATCGGATTGAACTTGAATCTGATTGGCTGATTCAATCAGCCAATCAGATTTTTCCTACCTTAATTCTGATTGGCTGATAGAATCCTATAAGCCAATCGGAATTCGAGGGACGCCATCTTGGATGACGTCCCTTAAAGGAACCTTCATTCGTCGGGAGTCGCCGAAAGAAGAGGATGGATCCACGTCGGCTGCTTCAAGATGGTCCCGCTCCGCGCCGGATGGATGAAGATAGAAGACGCCACCTGGATGAACATGTCTACCGGTCCGGTAGAAGATAAGGTAGGGAGATCTTCAGGGGCTTAGTGTTAGGTTTTTTAAGGGGGGTTTGGGTTAGATTAGGGGTATGTGGGTGGTGGGTTGTAATGTTGGAGGGGGGTATTGTATGTTTTTTTAAATGCAAAAGAGCTGAATTCTTTGGGGCATGCCCCGCAAAAGGCCCTTTTAAGGGCTGGTAAGGTAAAAGAGCTGTTAACTTTTTATTTTAGAATAGGGTAGGGAATTTTTTTGGGGGGGGCTTTGTTATTTTTTTAGGGGGCTTAGAGTAGGTGTAATTAGTTTAAAATTCTTGTAATCTTTTTTTTTTTTGTAATTTAGTGTTTGTTTTTGTAATTTAGTTTAGTTGATTTAATTGTAGATAATTGTAGTGTAGATAGTTAATTTAATTAATTTATTGATAGTGTAGTGTTAGGTTTAATTGTAACTTAGGTTTGGATTTATTTTACAGGTAATTTTGTAATTATTTTAACTAGGTAGCTATTAAATAGTTATTACCTATTTAATAGCTATGGTACCTAGTTAAAATAAATACAAAGTTACCTGTAAAATAAATATAAATCCTAAAATAGCTACAATATAATTATTAGTTATATTGTAGCTATATTAGGGTTTATTTTACAGGTAAGTATTTAGCTTTAAATAGGATTAATTTATTTAATAAGATTTATTTTATTTCGTTAGATTTAAATTATATTTAACTTAGGGGGGTGTTAGGGTTAGGGTTAGACTTAGCTTTAGGGGTTAATACATTTATTAGAGCAGCGGCGAGGTCCGGTCGGCAGATTAGGGGTTAATAAGTGTAGGTAAGGTAGCGGCGACGTTTGGGGCAGCAGATTAGGGGTTAATAAATATAATATAGGGGTCGGCGATGTTAGGGGCAGCAGATTAGGGGTACATAGCTATAATGTAGGTTGCGGCGGTGTCCGGAGTGGCAGATTAGGGGTTAAAAGTATAATGCAGGGGTCAGCGATAACGGGGTCGGCAGATTAGGGGTTAATAAGTGTAAGGTTAGGGGTGTTTAGACTCGGGGTACATGTTAGGGTGTTAGGTGCAGACTTAGGAAGTGTTTCCCCATAGGAAACAATGGGGCTGCGTTAGGAGCTGAACGCTGCTTTTTTGCAGGTGTTAGGTTTTTTTTTCAGCTCAAAATGCCCCATTGTTTCCTATGGGGGAATCGTGCACGAGCACGTTTTTGAAGCTGGCCGCGTCCGTAAGCACCGCTGGTATTTAGAGTTGAAGTGGCGGTAAATATGCCTGTACGCTCCCTTTTTGGAGCCTAACGCAGCCCTTCAGAGAACTCTAAATACCAGCGTTGTTTAAAAGGTTTGGGGGAAAAAAAACACGCATAGCTAACGCACCCCATTCTAACGCAAAACTCTAAATCTAGGTGTATATTAGGATATCCACACCTAAGGAGTACAACCAAGGATAACACTAACTTTTTTTAACTTAAATTTTTTCACGATTTTTTTTATTTTTTTATTTTTTCACATTTTAAACATCACTGAAGACACAAGGATCACATAGGCTTTATTTTTGCATACATCTATTTTTATTTTTATTTTTTTTGTTTCATTTTTTCACATGTTTCTGGTATCACAATTTGAAGTAATCATATGAGAGTTTTTAACTGAACACACTGGACTAATTCAATTAACATATAGGCTTTTTTTCACAAGAGAGGAGAAAGATTATTTTACTGAAGTTACACAACATATGAGTTATTGCACCATCAGACCAGATTTAGTAAAAGTTCACTAGTTGAAGATCGTTAGATATTTCTAAATTATTTAAAGTGTTCTAAAGTGTTTGAATAACTTGAAAGTGCACTGTAAAATTGCTAAGTTTTAAAAGAACTTAATTTTAGAGGATCATTGCCAAAGTGGTAAAGTTTTAAAGGAATATTGTTTTAAAGAAATTTGTTTTAAACCAGAAGTCTTTTATTTACTGTAACATGGATCCATGAATGTGTTTTGTATTTATGTATTGTATGTAATGATGTACTGTACGGAATAAAGACAACTATATTATACTTTAACCTAATAGTACCTTAGCCTCCGCCAGACGCTTTGGTAAAACACTTTTATTACTCACCCCCTTTTTGACAACTAGGTGTCATTATATCAAGGCCACGGGGTACACTTAACAGGTGCTGAAGCGAACATTCCTCCTATTCAAGTAAAGATACCAAGAGAACGAAAAAAAATTGATAATAGGTGTAAATTAGAATGTTGCTTTAAATTGCATACTCTATCTGAATCATGAAAGTTTAATTTTGACTAGACTATTGCTTTAACTTATATTGGCTATCAAAATAGAATATTATCCAAATGAGAGCTTTTTGGGACATATATATATCGCTAATAAATTTTAAAACGCCATGAATTAAGTTATTTAATAATGCCTTACATGTAAAGCAGTTTAAGAGGATTTAGTAGTGATTTAGATTCAGTGGCCTCTAGTTATTAAGGTCTGGCGGACTTGATCCAACAGTGCGGATCAGGTCTGCCAGACCTCGCTGAATACGGGGAGCTATACGCTCGCCGTATTCAGCATTGCACCAGCAGCTCACAAGAGCTGCTGGTGCAACGCTGCCCCCTGCAGACTCGCGGCCAATAGGCCACCAGCAGGGTGGTGTCAATCAACCCGATCGTACTCGATCGGGTTGATTTCCGGCAATGTCTGTCCGCCTGCTCAGAGCAGGCAGACAGGTTATGGAGCAGCTGTCTTTGTGACCGCTGCTTCATAACGGCTGTTTCTGGAGAGCCTGCAGGCTCGCCAGAAACACGGGGCATCAAGCTCCATTTGGAGCTTGATACATATGCCCCAGTTTCTCTTACTAGAATCTATAAAGGATTGGAAATAATTACTTTCACAACAGTTTTTTTCTTTTATTTCAATATCTTCTTTTTTCTTCTTTCTTTCTTTATGACTGTATTAAATATAAATTGTAAAGCAAAAATATAAATAGACTTATAGTTAACATCTGTTTTTACATTAAGTTCATGTGAATGAAAATTTGGATGCATTTCATTTGTAAGTATTGATTTCCTTTAATAAAGTCAATTAAAAACAAAAACGGAAAAAAAAACAACCCAAAATACACTTTGGTAAAACAAAAAGCTACTGCCTTTTATGGAATATTATCCAGAACATGAAATGTTCCTATAATAGATATAATACATATACATAATACCATATATACACATGTCCAATATACCCACAATTCCCCAGCTTCTATAGGTTTATTATTCATGCACTAGATTCACTATTGTATTTTAACAAAAACGAAATTTATGCTTACCTGATTAAATTTATTTCTTTATTGACACGATGAGTCCACGGATCATCTAATTACTATTGGGATATTCACCTCCTGGCCAGCAGGAGGCGGCAAAGAGCACCACAGCAAAGCTGTTAAATATCACCTCCCTTCTATCCAACCCCAGTCATTCGACCGAAGTAAAGGAGATAAAGGAAACAACAAGGTGCAGAGATACCTGAGGTTTATAACATAACAAAAAATATCCTGTCAATAAAAACAGGGACTCATCGTGTAAAAATAGAAATACATTTATCAGTTAAGCATCATCTAATTACTATTGGGAATCAATACCCAAGCTAGAGGACACAGATGATAAGGGAGGGACAAGACAGGGAACCTAAACAGAAAGCACCATTGCTTGAAGAACCTTTCTCCCAAAGGAAGCCACCTCCGAGGCAAAATTATCAAACTTATAGAATTTTGAAAAAGTATGTAGAGAGGACCAAGTTGCAGCCTTGCAAATCTGTTCTACAGAAGCTTCATTTTTGAATGCCCAGGAAGAGGAAACATCCCTCGTAGAATGAGCCGTAACCTTCTCAGGAGGCTGCTGTCCAGCAGTTTCATAGGCAAATAGAATTTCAGAGCACGAACCACATCTAGGTTGTGCAGAAGACGTTCCTTATGAGAAGAAGGATTAAGACATAAAGAAGGAACAATAATCTCCTGATTAATGTTCCGATCTGAAACTACTTTAGGAAGAAAACCCAATTTAGTACGTAAAACAACCTTATCCGAGTGAAAGATAAGATAGGTAGACACATGCTGTAAAGCCAAGAGTTCAGAGACTCTACGAGCTGAAGAAATAGCAACAAGAAAAAAAAACCTTCCAAGATAACAACTTAATATCTAAGGAATGCATAGGTTCAAAAGGAGCCTGCTGAAGAACCTTAAGAACAAGATTAAGGCTCCAGGGAGGAGTAACAGGTTTGAACACAGGCCTGATTCTGACCAAGGCCTGACAGAACGATTGAACATCTGGTACCTCTGCCAGAAGTTTAGATAAGTCAGAAATTTGACCTTTCAAGGAGCTTGCCGATAACCCCTTCTCCAAAACCTCTTGGAGAAAAGAAAAAATCCTAGGAATCCGAACTCTACTCCAAGAGTAGCCTTTGGAATCGCACCAATACAGATATTTACGCCAAATCTTATGGTAAGTTTTCCTGGTAACAGGCTTGCGAGCCTGAATCATAGTCTCAATGACCTGATCTGAAAAACCATGCTTAGATAAAATTAAGCGTTCAATCTCGAAGCAGTCAGCTTCAAAAAAACTAGATTTGGATGAAGGAAGGGCCCTTGAAGTAGAAGGTCCTTTCTTAGAGGAAGTTTCCAAGGAGAGAGAGATGACATCTCCACTAGGTCTGCATACCAAATCCTGCGAGGCCACGTCGGAGCAATGAGAATCACAGATGAGCTCTCTTGCTTGATCCAAGCAATGACCCGAGGAAGGAGAGCGAACGGAGGAAATAGGTATGAAAGATTGAAATTGCAAGGAACTGCCAGAGCATCTATCAGAACCACCTGAGGGTCCTTGGACTGCTCAGAAAATCCGCTTCCCAATTGTCCACTCCTGGAATGTGGATCGCAGATAGACAACAGTTGTGGGTCTCCACCCACTGAATAATCTTGGACACCTCTTTCATGGCCAAAGAACTCTGAGTTCCACACTGATGGTTGATGTAAGCCACTGAGGTTATGTTGTCTGACTGAAATCTGATAAACCAGGAAGAAGCTAACTGAGGCCAGGCCAGAAGAGCATTGAATATTGCTCTTAGCTCTAGAATGTCCCCTGAGCCCTTAGAAGGTCCCAGACTGCTCCCCAACTTATCAGGCTGGCGTCCATAGTCACTATCACCCAGATAGGTCTGCGAAAACAGGTTCCCTGTGAGAGATGATCCTGAGACAACCACCAAGGAAGAGAATCTCTTGTCATCTGATCCAAATTAATTCACAGAGACAGATCCGCGTAATCCCCATTCCACTGTCTGAGCATGCATAACTGCAGAGGTCTGAGATGGAAACAAGCAAAAGGAATAATATCCATGGCGGCTACCATGAGACCGATTACCTCCATACATTGAGCCACTGATGGCTGAGGAGAGGACTGAAGAGACAGACAAGATTAGAAAATCTTGGATTTTCTGACCTCCGTCAGAAATATTTTCATCAAAACGGAATCTATTATGGTTTCCAAAAAGACTTCCCTTGTAGATGGAATTAAGGAACTCTTTTCAAGATTCCCCTTCCAACCATGAGAGTGCAGGAAGGATACAAGCATCTCCGTGTGGGAGCTTGCTAGATGAAAAGACTGGGCCTGAACCAGAATGTCTTCCAGATAAGGCGCCACTGCAATACCCTGTAACCAGAGCACTGCCAACAGAAATCCCAGAACCTTAGAAAAAATTCTGGGAGCTGTAGCTAGTCCGAAAGGAAGAGCCACAAACTGGAAGTGTTTGTGGAGAAAAGCAAATCTCAGAAACTTGTGATGATCCCTGTGGATGGGAACATGAAGGTACGCATCCTTTAAATCTACTGTTGTCATAAATTAACCCATTTGAACTAAGGGAAGAATGGAACAAATAGTTTCCATTTTGAAGGACGGTACTCAGAGGAATTTGTTTAGACTCTTGAGATCCAAGATTGGTCTGAAGGTTCCCTCTTTCTTGGGAACCACAAACAGATTGGAGTAAAATCACAGACCCTGCTCCTGTACTGGAACAGGAACTATCACTCCCATTTCGGATAGATCCCGAACACAACAGAAGAACGCCTCTCTTTATCTGGTCTACAGATAATCTTGAGAGAAAAAATCTGCCCCTGGGGAGAAAGGTCTTGAATTCTAGATTGTATCCCTGGGACACGATGTCTATCGCCCAAGGATCCTGAACATCCCAAACCCAAGCCTGAGCGAAAAAGGAAAGTCTGCCCCCCACAAGATCCGGTCCCGGATCGGGGCAGACCCTTCATGCTGACTTTGAATCATTAGCAGGCTTCTTGGATTGTTTTCCATTATTCCACGATTGGTTGGGTCTCCAGGAAGGTTTGCACTGATCCTGTTTTGTAGAATGAGAGAAAAGTTTACCCTTGAAGTTTCGAAAGGAACAAAAATTACTCTTACGTCCCTTCTGCTTAGATTTCTTATTCTGAGGAAGGAAATGACCCTTTCCTCCTGTAATGTCAGAAATAATCTCAGCCAAAGCTGGGCCAAACAAGGTCTTACCCTTGTAAGGAATAGACAAAAGCCCTGGCCATTGTGGGCGTGTCAAAAATAACGTCTTAGCAGACATCTTAATGCAAAAACGTTAATAAAACCACCAAAATGAGCAAAGTTCTCCTCAAGTCCCCAGTGCCTGCAATACTGCCATACATAATCCCCCTTACAACACTAGGAGTAATGTATTAAATATCCCTGTCAGGGAAATAGTAAAGTGCCCTGTCTTTTCCTTAAAGCTGCTTAAAGGGACAGTCTAGGCCAAAATAAACTTTCATGATTCAGATAGAGCATGTAATTTTAAACAATTTTCCAATTTACTTTTATCACCAATTTTGCTTTGTTCTCTTGGTATTCTTAGTTGAAAGCTTAACCTAGGAGGTTCATATGCTAATTTCTTAGACCTTGAAGGCCACCTCTTTTCATAATGCATTTTAACAGTTTTTCACCACTAGAGGGTGTTAGTTCATGTATTTCATATAGATAACACTGTGCTCGTGCACGTGAAGTTATCTGGGAGCAGGCACTGACTGGCTAAACTGCAAGTCTGTCAAAAGAACTGAAATAAAGAGGCAGTTTACAGAGCCTTAGATACAAGATAATCACAGAGGTTAAAAGTATATTAATATAACTGTGTTGGTTATGCAGAACTGGGGAATGGGTAATAAAGGGATTATCTATCTTTTAAAACAATAAAAATTCTGGTGTAGACTGTCCCTTTAAGAAAATAAATTAGCACTTACTTAAATCTGCCTGGCAGCAAGGCAGCTCACTAGGTTTGAGAGGTCCTTTCCCTCACATTGACCTGTGGAAAATAATAATAAGGGCAGCAACTTTTATTTAAATATGAGGGAGGCGCAGTGAGAATTATGTCCCACAAGTTCCCTTTGCTTAAAAGCCACCAATGCTCTACTGAAGAGACTGAAATGGACTACAGCTACACCCTGGAGTAAAAACAGCACATACTAGTACTGCAAATAAAATAATAAAATCTTGATTGAAGAATCTTTTCAGACACCAAACTTTACGACTTCCTTACACTAACGTAGGCAAAGAGAATGACTGGGGTTGGATAGAAGGGAAGTAAAATTTAACAGCTTTGCCGTGGTGCTCTTTGCTGCCTCCTGCTGGCCAGGAGGTGAATATCCCAATAGTAATTAGATGATCCGTGGACTCATTATGTCATAAGATAGAAAGGGGAAGAGTTTTGGTTGACACATAAAAATTGTATTGTCTTTAGATACTGTATAAAGGTATAATTTACATTACACCTTCATTGCAGGTGGCAATGCTGTTTTTATATTCCGCCGGTGTCATAGAAGCATCGCCTCCCACAGAGATGTATAGTAAAAAGCTTTTAAGACCGGGCCCAAAAACTTAAATGCATTAGAGCACATTTTAGTTTTGGCTGGAATGTAAAAATATTTTTGTTGTTTTCCTAAGAAAGTCAAGTCTAAACATTTTTAAAACAAATGAACACATTGTTTGCTGCAATTGTTTTCTAATACTCAAACTCCATCCACTCCAACCACCATTAGTCTTACATGGAGAACCCAATCTGGCGCTAGTGTGCAGAAAACAAGGATAGACACAGTCATTTAGTTAGTTTAGAGTCAATTATTTTGTAATTGTTATCAGCTAAAGTCAGGGACATATATGTAGCAGGGTTTGCCTTGGAAAGTGTGCAGAGTGCATTTACAACTCAAGAATTAGAAAATCCACAATTTTCAAATGTTACAAACACCCAGTGATTTCATTATTTACCTAACTCTATATGAAATAATACACATCATGCAAAGATAAAGTCATAATGAAATAATGAAAACCATGGCACATTTACAACAAATAACAAAGATAAGATTTAATGCCGATGCAGCGCTACCATCTGTTGTTTTTATATTCTGCAATCTGCATGTCGTTTTGCAGCACGCTTCATATTCTTTGCCAGCAGAGGGAGCAATGTGAACATTTACTGATCAGCGAGAAAGCCATTGAGTTGTGTATTAATGGGATAACATTTGTAATATGTTGCAACATTATAGAGAACATTAAACGTAAGGTGACCAAAAGAAGATAGGACAACTAGTTAAAAAAATTATGTTTTTTAAAAAGATATTTTACAGTTTATAAATACATTTTTGTACATTGTAATGTAAAAATAAAATGTACTTAAACATTAGACCATATTATTTGCTTACTAGCATTCCTATGCTATTTGTTTAAAGGGACAGTGTACTGTGACCCCCCCTTTCATGTATTTAATGTGTTCCCAATTATTCTTTTTTTTAACTTCGCTAGAAGTAAGCTTTTTACGTGCGGCGGGTAGCGCTCTTATTACAAGTTGAAAGTAAACTGTTTTTGCTTGTGCGCTAACCTGATTCGCTTAAAAAGCCGAACTTAGAATATCTCGGGGCAAGAAAACATATTCCCCCATAGTAGTCAATGGAGCAAAAAAAGTGGTAACACCCTAATCGTGCGCAAACCCGAAATGAAAATATAAATATTTCACATTCCAATGTTCTTCACATAGAAGAATATGTTCTATTTATTCCTAAATACACATTTCTATATATTTCTGAAGGTATTTTTGTAATATATATATATATATATACATATATATATATATATATATATATATATATATATATATATATATATATATATATACATATATATATATATTTATTGGTCAAACAAATAAGAGAGCCTTATTTAAAATATCTTTAAAAAAACAAATGTATTTGCTATACAATTAATCAGTCCCTGTTTTATCTTGCTCACAGACACCTAGATTATGAGTTTTGCGTTCGTGTTTTAACGCTGAAAAAATTACCATTTTAGGGTTAAAACAGCAACGCAACCATTACAAGTCTTGTTGGTATAACTGTACTATAAGCCTTTTAACGCAGCATCAGTCCCACACTCGAAAAAATGACATTTCTCTTGTTAAGTGTAGTCAGTCCACGGGTCATCCATTACTTATGGAATATATCTCTTCCTAACAGGAAGCTGCAAGAGGATCACCCAGCAGAGCTGCTATATAGCTCCTCCCCTCACATGTCATATTCAGTCATTCTCTTGCAGCCTAACTAGATAGGTCGCTGTGAGAGGTCTGTGGTGTTTTTTAACTTAGTTTATTTCTACAATCAAAAGTTTGTTATTTTAAATGGCACCGGAGTGTGCTGTTTATTCTCAGGCAGCATTAGAAGAAGAATCTGCCTGCGTTTTCTATGATCTTAGCAGACGTAACTAAGATCCACTGGCTGTTCTCATCTGAGGAGTGAGGTAACTTCAGAGAAGGGGAATAGCATGCAGGGCCCCCCTGCAAATGAGGTATGTGCAGTAATTATTTTTCTGAGGAATGGAATTGACTGAGAAAATACTGCTGATACCAATGTAAAGTAAGTTCAGCCTTAAATGCAGTGATAGCGACTGGTATTAGGCTGATGAGTGTGTGTACACTGAATGTATTTTTCTAAGGAATGGAATTGACTCTGAAAATACTGTTAATACTGAAATAATGTATGAGCCTTAACTGCAGTAAAAGCGACTGGTAGCAGGCTTATTAATAACAATTCATAACTTTTCAAATGTATGTTTAAAACGTTTACTGGCATGTTAATCGTTTTTTGTGAGGTACTTGGTGATAAAACTTATTGGGGCATGATTTTTACCACATGGCCATCTTTGTTTTCTGCATAGAAACAGTTTTCTGAGCTTCCCCACTGTTGTAATATGAGTGGGAGGGGCCTATTTTAGTGCTTTTTTGCGCAGTAAAAATTCAGTCACAATCTGTCTACTTCATCCTCCATGATCCAGATCGTCTCTAAAGAGCTCAGGGGTCTTCAAAGTTCATTTTGAGGGAGGTAATCAGTCACAGCAGACCTGTGACAGTGTGTTTTGACTGTGAGAAAAATGTTAATTATTAAATTGTTAATCCGTTTTTGGGTATTAAGGGGTTAATCATCCATTTGCTGGTGGGTGCAATCCTTTGCTAACTTAATACATTTACTGTGAAGAATTGGTTGCTATAACTATTTTGGTTCATTGTTATTTCAACTGTGACAGCTTTTTGTGCTTCTTAAAGGCACAGTAGCGTTTTTTATATTGCTTGTAAATTTATTTAGAAAAGTATTTCCAAGCTTGCTAGTCTCATTGCTAGTCTGTTTAAACATGTCTGACACAGATGAATCTCTTTGTTCACCATGTTTAAAGGCCAATGTGGAGCCCAATAGAAATTTATGTACTAATTGCATTGATGCTACTTTAAATAAAAGTCAATCTTTACATGTAATTATCACCAGACAACGAGGGGGAAGTTATGCCGACTAACTCTCCTCACGTGTCAGTACCTTCGCCTCCCGCTCAGGAGGTGCGTGATTTTGTGGCGCCAAGTACATCAGGGAGGCCCTTACAAATCACTTTGCAAGACATGGCTACTGTTATGACAGAAGTATTATCTAAATTGCCAGAATTAAGAGGCAAGCGCGATAGCTCTGGGTTAAGGACAGAGCGCGCGGATGAGGTGAGAGCCATGTCAGATACTGCGTCACAGTTTGCAGAACGTGAAGACGGAGAGCTTCATTCTGTGGGTGACGGATCTGATCCAGGGAGACTGGATTCAGAGATTTCTAATTTTAAATTTAAGCTTGAGAACCTCCGCATATTGCTAGGGGAGGTATTAGCGGCTCTGAATGATTGTAACACGGTTGCAATTCCAGAAAAATTATGTAGGTTGGATAGATACTATGCGGTACCGGTGTGTACTGACGTGTTTCCTATACCTAAAAGGCTTACAGAGATTATTAGCAAGGAGTGGGATAGACCTGGTGTGCCCTTTTCCCCTCCTCCCATATTTAGGAAAATGTTTCCTATAGACGCCACCACACGAGACTTATGGCAGACGGTCCCTAAGGTGGAGGGAGCAGTTTCTACTTTAGCTAAGCGTACCACTATCCCGGTGGAGGATAGTTGTGCCTTTTCAGATCCAATGGATAAGAAATTAGAGGGTTACCTTAAGAAAATGTTTGTTCAACAAGGTTTTATCTTACAGCCCCTTGCATGCATTGCGCCTGTCACTGCTGCGGCGGCATTCTGGTTTGAGTCTCTGGAAGAGGCCATTCGCACAGCTCCATTGGATGAAATTATGAACAAGCTTAAAGCACTTAAGCTAGCTAACGCATTTGTTTCTGATGCCGTCGTACATTTAACCAAACTTACGGCTAAGAACTCCGGATTCGCCATCCAAGCGCGCAGAGCGCTATGGCTTAAATCCTGGTCAGCTGACGTGACTTCTAAATCTAAATTGCTTAATATTCCTTTCAAAGGGCAGACCTTATTCGGGCCCGGCTTGAAAGAAATTATAGCTGACATCACGGGAGGTAAGGGCCATGCTCTACCTCAGGACAGGGCCAAATCAAAGGCCAAACAGTCTAATTTTCGTGCCTTTCATAACTTCAAGGCTGTTGCAGCATCATCTTCCTCCGCTCCAAAACAGGAAGGAGCTGTTGCTCGTTACAGGCAGGGCTGGAAAGTTAACCAGTCCTGGAACAAGGGCAAGCAGGCCAAGAAACCTGCTGCTGCCTCCAAGACAGCATGAAGAGAGGGCCCCCTATCCGGAAACGGATCTAGTGGGGGGCAGACTTTCTCTCTTCGCCCAGGCTTGGGCAAGAGATGTCCAGGATCCCTGGGCGTTGGAGATCATATCTCAGGGATATCTCCTGGACTTCAAAACTTCTCCTCCACGAGGGAGATTTCATCTTTCAAGGTTATCAGCAAACCAAATAAAGAAAGAGGCGTTTCTACGCTGTGTACAAGACCTTTTACTAATGGGGGTGATCCACCCAGTTCCGCGGATGGAACACGGACAGGGATTCTATTCAAATCTATTTGTGGTTCCCAAGAAAGAGGGAACCTTCAGACCAATCTTGGACTTAAAAATCCTAAACAAATTTCTAAGAGTTCCATCATTCAAAATGGAAACTATTCGAACCATCCTTCCCATGATCCAAGAGGGTCAGTACATGACCACAGTGGATTTAAAGGATGCCTACCTTCACATACCGATTCACAAGGATCATTATCGGTACCTAAGATTTGCTTTCCTAGACAGGCATTACCAGTTTGTAGCTCTTCCCTTCGGATTAGCTACGGCTCCAAGAATTTTTACAAAAGTTCTGGGCTCACTTCTGGCGGTAAGACCGCGAGGCATAGCGGTGACTCCGTACCTAGACGACATTCTGATACAAGCGTCAAGTTTTCAAACTGCCAAGTCTCATACAGAGATAGTTCTGGCATTTCTGAGGTCGCATGGGTAAAAGGTGAACGTGGAAAAGAGTTCTCTATTACCACTTACAAGAGTTCCCTTTCTAGGGACTCTTATAGATTCTGTAGAGATGAAAATTTACCTGACAGAGGCCAGGTTATCAAAACTTCTAAATGCTTGCCGTGTCCTTCATTCCATTCCACACCCGTCAGTAGCTCAGTGCATGGAAGTAATCGGTTTAATGGTAGCGGCAATGGACATAGTACCATTTGCGCGCCTGCATCTCAGACCGCTGCAATTGTGCATGCTAAGTCAGTGGAACGGGGATTACTCAGATTTGTCCCCCCTACTAAGTCTGGATCAAGAGACCAGAGATTCTCTTCTATGGTGGCTCTCTCGGCCACATCTGTCCAAGGGGATGACCTTTCGCAGGCCAGATTGGACGATTGTAACAATAGACGCCAGCCTTCTAGGCTGGGGCGCAGTCTGGAACTCCCTGAAAGCTCAGGGATTATGGACTCAGGAGGAGAAACTCCTCCCAATAAATATTCTGGAATTAAGAGCAATATTCAATGCTCTCCTAGCTTGGCCTCAGTTAGCAACTCTGAGGTTCATCAGATTTCAGTCGGACAACATCACGACTGTGGCTTACATCAACCATCAAGGGGGAACCAGAAGTTCCCTAGCGATGTTGGAAGTCTCAAAGATAATTCGCTGGGCAGAGTCTCACTCTTGCCACCTGTCAGCGATTTACATCCCAGGCGTAGAGAACTGGGAGGCGGATTTTCTAAGTCGCCAGACTTTTCATCCGGGGGAGTGGGAACTTCATCCGGAGGTCTTTGCTCAACTGATTCTTCGTTGGGGCAAACCAGATCTGGATCTCATGGCGTCTCGCCAGAATGCCAAGCTTCCTTGTTACGGATCCAGGTCCAGGGACCCGGGAGCGGTGCTGATAGATGCTCTGTCAGCCCCTTGGGTCTTCAACATGGCTTATGTGTTTCCACCATTCCCGCTGCTTCCTCGTTTGATTGCCAAGATCAAACAGGAGAGAGCTTCGGTGATTCTGATAGCGCCTGCGTGGCCACGCAGGACCTGGTATGCAGACCTAGTTGACATGTCGTCCTGTCCACCGTGGTCTCTGCCTCTGAGACAGGACCTTCTAATTCAGGGTCCTTTCAAACATCCAAATCTAATTTCTCTGAGGCTGACTGCATTGAGATTGAACGCTTGATTCTATCAAAGCGTGGCTTCTCGGAGTCGGTTATTGATACCTTAATACAGGCTAGGAAGCCTGTTACCAGAAAAATTTACCATAAGATATGGCGTAAATATTTATATTGGTGCGAATCCAAGAGTTACTCATGGAGTAAGGTTAGGATTCCTAGGATATTGTCCTTTCTACAAGAGGGTTTAGAAAAGGGCTTATCTGCTAGTTCGTTAAAGGGACAGATTTCTGCTCTGTCTATTCTCCTACACAAACGTCTGGCTGAAGTTCCAGACGTTCAGGCTTTTTGTCAGGCTTTAACTAGGATTAAGCCTGTGTTTAAGACTGTTGCTCCGCCGTGGAGCTTAAACTTAGTTCTTAATGTTCTTCAAGGCGTTCCATTTGAACCCCTTCATTCCATTGATATCAAGCTGTTATCCTGGAAGGTTTTGTTTTTGATGGCTATTTCCTCGGCTCGAAGAGTCTCTGAGTTATCTGCCTTGCATTGTGATTCTCCTTATCTGATTTTTCATTCAGACAAGGTAGTTCTGCGTACTAAACCTGGGTTCTTACCTAAGGTAGTTACTAACAGGAATATCAATCAAGAGATTGTTGTTCCATCACTGTGTCCTAACCCTTCTTCAAAGAAGGAACGACTTTTGCATAATTTGGACGTAGTCCGTGCCCTGAAGTTCTATTTGCAGGCAACTAAAGATTTTCGTCAAACTTCTTCCCTGTTTGTCGTTTACTCTGGACAGAGAAGAGGTCAAAAGGCTTCGGCTACCTCTCTCTCTTTTTGGCTTCGTAGCATAATACATTTAGCATATGAGACTGCTGGACAGCAGCCTCCTGAAAGGATTACAGCTCATTCTACTACAGCTGTGGCTTTCACCTGGGCCTTTAAAAATGAGGCCTCTGTTGAACAGATTTGCAAGGCTGCGACTTGGTCTTCGCTTCACACCTTTTCAAAATTTTACAAATTTGACACTTTTGCTTCTTCGGAGGCTATTTTTGGGAGAAAGGTACTTCAGGCAGTGGTTCCTTCTGTCTAATGTTCCTGCCTTGTCCCTACCTTCATCCGTGTACTTTAGCTTTGGTATTGGTATTCCATAAGTAATGGATGACCCGTGGACTGACTACACTTAACAAGAGAAAACATAATTTATGCTTACCTGATAAATTTATTTCTCTTGTAGTGTAGTCAGTCCACGGCCCGCCCTGTCTTTAAGGCAGACCTAAATTTTAATTAAATTCCAGTCACCACTGCACCCTATGGTTTCTCCTTTCTCGTCTGCTTTGGTCGAATGACTGAATATGACATGTGAGGGGAGGAGCTATATAGCAGCTCTGATGGGTGATCCTCTTGCAGCTTCCTGTTAGGAAGAGATATATTCCATAAGTAATGGATGACCCGTGGACTGACTACACTACAAGAGAAATAAATTTATCAGGTAAGCATAAATTATGTTTTTTGCATGGGATTTCCATACAAGTTTTGCGGTGAGGCTAAAAAGCTTGCGTTACACCCTAAACCGACATGATCCGTTCCGCAATCTGAGACCAGTAGTTATGAGTTTTACGCAACAAAACTGTTACACAAAACTCATCACTAAACTGTTACAAAGTACACTACCACCCATAAACTAACTATTAACTCCTAAACCGAGGCCCTCCCGCATAGGAAACACTATTTTAAAGTTATTAACCCCTAATCTTCTGCTCCTGACATCGCCACCACTAATAAAATGTATTAACCACTATTCCGCCGCTCCCCGACATTGTCGTCACTATACTAAAGTTATTAAACCCTTTTCCCCCGCACCCCAACATCACTCACACTATAATAAAGATATTAACCCCTATTCCGCTGCTCCCCGGCATCGCCGCCACTAAATAAAGTTATTAACCCCTAAACCTCTGGCCTCCCACATCACTACCACTAAATAAACCTATAAACCCCTAAACCGCCATCCCCCCACATCGCCAAAAACTAATTTAAACTATTAACCCCTAAACCTAACAACCCCCTAACTTTAAATTAAAATTACAAGATCCCTATCTTAAAATAAATAAAAACTTAACTGGGAAATTAAAAAAAAAAAAAAAATTAAACTATAAATTAAACTAACATTACTATTATACTAAAATTAAAATAACTACAAATTAAAATAATTAAATTACACATTAAAAAAACAAAATACAATCAGCTTACTAAAGTAAGTTCTAGCGTGGACAGACTAGTCCGCATGACGAAACAGGGATCATACTCCATAACCCGCATATATAACGAAATCACAAGTCACTTAAAACAGCCTGTCCTTCAAACAATACACAATAAATGGCAGGGGACAAGGGACATACAGATTACGGCACAAGAGATCGAAGATAGCTTTCAGAGAGTAAGGGCAGCTACCCTTTCAGCTTATTCCAGAGAGGCATACACTAAATTAATACATCAGGCATATATCCTCCCTAAACTAAGACTCAGGTGGGTCCCTCAGGCAGTAGACAAGTGTAACAAGTGCTCCCTTGCATCACCTGATCTCATACACTTGATATGGGACTGCCCCAAACTAAAAAGACTGTGGGGCAAAATTAAGTTTTGGCTTCAGAGGGTACTCCAGCAAGAGATAGCTTTAACTCCCTCCACCATTATTTTCCTGACAGATCTGGGGATTACATCTCAACATCAGAAATTTCTGAACTCTGTGATTCTGCTCTCTAGGCGATTAATCATGCAGTATTGGGTAAGGGATAGGACCCCGCCCTTCAAGAAACTGTTGGGGGCGATACACACTCAGGCTTTGGTGGAGCAGGCGGACGTACAGGGAGATCTTGATAAAAGAATAAAATCTTATATTCACAAATGGGAACCATATTTACTGTACATCTCTCCACAAGTAAGACATAGAATACTTTATCCCTTTCGCAATTCAACGTTTATCATGGAGGAAAATTTAAGAGGGAAATGGTGTCTTTCTCTGTCGCCCCCCCCCTCCACCAACCTGACCACATACGCCTAGTTTCGTAGTAGCCTATAAATTCCCTTTGATAAAAATGCCAGGGAGCTCAGTCCCCCCCCCTCCCTAAACCCTATCCCTATCCCCCCCCCTGGAGTGGAGGGACCCGATTCGATTTGATTTGATAGGATTGTTCACTGTTTTATGGTTTGTATTAGTTATTTGATGTTTTATAAAAAAAAATGTAAAAGAACCAGATTAACATCTCAGTGTGGAGATATCTTACTTGGGGAAGGCTCTCTCCCCCGGATTGTGGGGGAAGAGGGTCGTTGAATTCCCTCTCTGTATCTTAAAAATGTAAATTCTGATGCATTACATACTGTGATTTCCATATTGTGATGGATCTGGATTATAAATAAAGTTTAAAAAAAAAAAAATACAAAAAATAACCAACACTAAATTACGAAAAATAACAAACAAAATTATCCAAAATAAAAACAATTATACCTAATCTAATAGCCCTATAAAAATAACCCCCCAAAATAAAAAAAAAACTCTAGCCTACAATGAACTACCAATAGCCCTTAAAAGGGCCTTTTGTAGGTCATTGCCCTAAAGAAATCAGCTCTTTTCCCTGTAAAAAAATACAAAAAACCCCCAACAGTAAAACCCACCACCCAACCAACCCCCCAAAATAAAACACCTAATTTAAAAAAAAAACTAAGCTACCCATTGCCCTGAAAAGGGCATTTATATGGGCATTACCCTTAAAAGGGTATTCAGCTCTTTTTCATTGCCCTTAAAAGGGCATTTAGCTCTTTTAAGAATGCCCAAAACCCTAATATAAAAAAAGCCCACCCCAAAAAAGTTTAAAAAAAACCTAACACTAACCCTCAAAGATCCACTTACAGTTTGTGAAGTCCGCACATCCATTCTTATCTAGGCAGCAAAGTCTTCATCCAGACGGCAAGGTCTTCATCCATCCAGGCGGCGTCTTCGATCTTCATCCAGGCGGCATATTCTATCTTCATCTCGGCAGTGCGGAGCGTCTCCATCCTGAAGACATCCGGAGTGAAGAATCCTCTTCATAGGGTCACCGCCGTATACTGAATCTTCAACACAAGGGAGCCTTTTTAAAATGGCATCCCTTGCATTCCTATTAGCTGATTTGATTTTTGAAATTCAAATCAGCCAATAGGATGAGAGCTACTGAAATCCTATTGGCTGTTCAAATCAGCCAATAGGATGAGAGCTACTGAAATTCTATTGGCTATTCAAACCAGCCAATAGAATTTCAGTATCTCTCATCCTGTTGGCTGATTTGAACAGCCAATAGGATTTCAGTAGCTCTCATCCTATTGGCTGATTTGAACTTCCAAGATCAAATCAGCCAATAGGAATGCAAGGGATGCTATTTTGAAAAGGCTCCCTTGCATTGAAGTTTTAGTAATACGGCGGTGACCGTATGAAGAGGATGCTTCGCGCCGGATGTCTTCAGGATGGAGCCGCTCCGTGCCGCTGGGATGAAGTTAGAAGATGCCACCTGGATGAAGATAGGAGACGCCGCCTGGATGAAGACTTTGTCGCCTGGATGAGGATGGATGCCTGGACTTTAAAAACTGTAAGTGGATCATCGGGCATTCTTAAAAGAGCTGAAAAATAGCTGAATGCCATTTTAATGGCAATGCCCATACAAATGCCCTTTTCAGGGCAATGGGTAGCTTACGGCTAGATTACGAGTTTTGCGTTATGAGGGGTGCGGTACTAACTTGCACATTATTGTCACCACTCACTTACCTACAGCGCTGGTATTACAGGTTTTTACAAACCCGGCGTTAAAATGCAAGAAGTGAGCGTAGAGCAAAACTGTGCTCCATACCGCACTCCAATACCAGCGCTGCTTAAGTCAGCGGTGAGCTGGTTGTACTTGCTCGTGCACGATTTCCCCATAGACATCAACGGGGAGAGCTGGCTGAGAAACAGTCTAACACCTGCAATAAAGCAGCGTAAAGCTTAGTAACGCAGCCCCATTGATTCCTATGGGGAAACAAAAGTTATGTTTACACCTAACAAACTAACATGAACCCCAAGTCTAATCACCCCTAATCTTACACTTATTAACTCCTAATCTGCCGCCCGACATCGCCGCCAGCTACATTATACTTATTAACCCCTAATCTGCTGCCAGACATCGCTGACACCTACATTATACTTATCAACCCCTAATCTGTCGCTCCGCCACGATAATAAACATATTAACCCCTAAACCGCCGCCCTCTCGCCTCGCAAACACTAGTTAAATATTATTAACCCCTAATCTGCCGCCCCTAACATCGCCGCCACCTACCTTAAATTATTAACCCCTAATCTGCCACCCCCAACGTCGCCGCCACTATACTAAAGTTATTAACCCCTAAACCTAAGTCTAACCCTAACCCTAAGACCCCCTAACTTAAATATAATTAAAATAAATCTAAAGAAAACCTACAATTAATATCTAAATAATTCCTATTTAAAACAGACTGTGTCACTAACTTACTATATACAGTACTGGGGGGTTAAATAGTGTCACTATATATATATATATATATATATATATATACAGTAATAGGGGGTCAGACCATCTCACAGACTGTGGGCACAAGGTACCTCCTTTTGCAGACATGCAATCTGATTAACATTTTTTTTCTGTGTTAAATGTAAAAAAAAAAAAAATGTATTAAATTCACCTTTTTTTGGAGGGGGGAGGGGCGGTGGGGGGGGGGGGGCCTTCTTAGATTCTTGCACCTGGGCCCTGTGGTTTCTAGTTACGCCTCTGGTTGGTTGTGTGGGTTGTGGGTTTTACTGTTGGGGTGGTTGTTTGTATTTTTTTGTACAGGTAAAACAGCTGATTTCTTTGGGGCAATGCCCCACAAAAGGCCCTTTTAAGGGCTATTGGTAGTTTAGTTTAGGCTAGGTTTTTTTTATTTTGGGTTGTCTTTTTTTTTTTTTTTTTATTGAGACAAACAAGAGAAAATAAAGTAATACAACTCCACATGGGTATGTGCATAGAGATTACAAACATAAAAAGGTAAACGATAAGTCTTAGACAGTGGTGTAATAATTATTTCTTATACTTAACACATACATAGTTCTTCATTTGCTGGTTAGTATAGAGGTGGAATTTCTCAGGAGTGAATATAGGGTCTCGTTTTAGTGTTATGAGGAGCATTATGAATATAAGTTGACATAGTTATATCTCTGTTTTGTGAAGAGTTAAGCCAGGTAGACCACTCTCTGTAAACTGAAGTGAATATAGAGTGATAATATAGTGCGAAATCAGCAAGTCCACTAGTGGTGATGGCAATATTCATCAGATAGCTGACTGGAACTTTTGGATTATTCAAGAGATCTGTGACGATGGGGAGATATAACTAATAAGACTACTGTGAGAGGAGGGAAAGATTACAGCGGGCAAGAGCCGCTTGGATTAAAGAAAAATGGGTATAGGACCCAGTATAAGGGGGGGGGGGGGGGAGGCGGGGCTATAATAGATTGCTCGAAATGAAATGTAGCTGGTGTAAAAAGGGAGAAGATGAACCTGGTAAGTACTCTGAATATTTGCTTGGAGTATAAGGAGCGGGAGAGGGAAGCTTGCTGGTACATGGCTAAATATTCTTTCATCTCAAATATGGTGGTTTTGCAGAGACTTATAGATAAGGAGTGGTATGCATATTCAATAATAACTGGACCTCTAGGAAGGCAAATATTAAACAAACAAACATTAGTTAAAGGGACACTGAACCCAATTTTTTTCTCTCGTGATTCAGATAGAGCATGCAATTTTAAGCAACTTTCTAATTTACTCCTATTATCAATTTTTCTTTGTTCTCTTGCTACCTTTATTGGAAAAAGAAAGTCCAGAACCTTGAACAGCACTTGTTTATTGGTGGATGAATGTATCCACCAATCAACAAGAACAACCCAGGTTCTTCACCAAAATGGGCCGGCATTTAAACTTACATTCTTGCTTTTCAAATAAAGATACCAAGAGAATGAAGAACATTTGCTAATACGAGTAAATTAGAAAGTTGCTTAAAATTGCATGCTCTATCTGAATCACAAAAGAAAATTTTTGGGTTCAGTGTCCCTTTAAGTACAATAACCTGATATAGTAAGTTATGAGCCTGTCTATATGAGTATATAATTATATGGCCTATAAAAATGGCCTATAAAAATATATTTTAGTTCTTGTCAAGTACAACTAACCAGTTTAGAGAACAAGGAAGACAGGAGGATAACATAAGAAAATAAAGATGGCAGGACCCTAGAGGCTTAAAAAATACAAAAAAGTAAATCTTCTGAATGAAAATGAACAGCCTTCTACATCCGTCAAATAGACTTCACAAATACAATAGTTTCACATCTTATGGTATAGCTTAACAGTCCCTGCTATGAGTCTGAGGTGTTAAGTCGGGTGGTCTTTTTTTATTTTGATAGGGCTATTAGATTAGGTGCAATTAGTTTATAGATCTTGAAATTTGTTTTTTATTTTCTGTAATTTAGTGGGGTTTTTTTGTTATTTAGCTAATTGTATTTAATTTAGGGAATTGTATTAAATTTAGGGAATTTATTTAATTGTAGGGTTAGGTTAGGTGTTAGTGTAAGACAGGTTAGGTTTTATTTTACAGGTCAATTTGTATTTATTTTAGCTAGGTAGTTATTTAATAGTCAATAAATATTTAGTAACTATTCTACCTAGTTAAAATAAATACAAACTTGCCTGTAAAATAAAAAGAAAACCTAAGCTAGATACAATGTAACTATTAGTTATATTGTAGCTAGCTTAGGGTTTATTTTACAGGTAAGTATTTAGTTTTAAATAGGAATTATTTAGTTATTAATAGTAGGTTTTCTTTAGATTTATTTTAATTATATTTAAGTTAGGGGGGTTAGGGTTAATAAATTAAGGTAGGTGGCGGCGATGTTAGGGGCGGCAGATTAGGGGTTAATAATATTTAACTAGTGTTTGCAAGGCGGGAGTGTGGCGGTTTAGGGCTTAATATGATTATTATAGTGGCGGCGATGTCCGGAGCGGCAGATTAGGGGTTAATATTTTTATTATAGTGTTTGCGATGCGGGAGGGCCTTAACGCCGCTTTTTTACTCATAACACAAGACTTGTAATCTAGCCGTTAGTTTTTTTTTTAAAGTTGTTTTTTTTTATTTTGGGGGTTGGTTGGGTGGTGGATTTTACTGTTGGGGGGGTCTTTGTATTTTTTTACAGGGAAAAGAGCTGATTTCTTTAGGGCAATGCCCTACAAAAGGCCCTTTTAAGGGCTATTGGTAGTTTATTGTAGGCTAGGGTTTTTTTTATTTTGGGGAAACTTTTTTATTTTGATAGTGCTATTAGATTAGGTGTAATTGTTTTTATTTTGGATAATTTCATTTATTTTTTGTAATTTAGTATATTTTTATTTTTGTAATTTAGTATTTTTAGATTTAATTTTTTTAGTAGCGTTAATTTTTTTAGTGAGTAATTTAATTTATTTAATTGATAGTTATTTTAATTTTAGTATAATAGTAATGTTAGTTTTATTTATAGTTTTAATTTTCCAGGTAAGTTTTTATTTATTTTAAGATAGTCCTAAAGCCTGTGTACACGGGCCAATTTTTTAAGTACCGCAGTTCCAACCCTTGCTCCCTCTTTCTCCCCCCTCTCTTTTGCGCTCTCTCTCTCTCCCCCTCTCTTTTGAGCTCTCTCTCCCCCCTATTTTGCTCTCTCTCTCTCCCCCTCTTTTGCTCTCTCCCTCCCCCTCTTTTGCTCTCTCCCCCCTCTTTTGCTCTCTCTCCCCTCTTTTGCTCACTTTCTCTCTTTCTTCCCCCCTCTTCTACTTTCTCCCCCTCTTTTGCTCTCTCTCTCTCTCTCTCTCTCTCTCTCACCCTCTTTTGCTCTCTCCCCCTCTTTTGCTCTCTCTCTCCCTTCTTTTGCTCTCTCTCTCCCCTCTTTTGCTCTCTCTCTCCCCTATTTTGCTCTCTCTCGCCCTCTTTTGCTCTCTCCCCATCCCCTATTTTGCTCTCCCCCCCTCTTTTACTCTCTCTCTCCACCTCTTTTGCACTCTCTCTCTCTCTCCCCCCTCTTTTGCTCTCTCTCTCCCTCTCTTTTGCGCTCTCTCTCCAACCTCTCTTTTGAGCTCTCTCCCCCCTCTCTTTTGAGCTCTCTCTCTCCCCCCCTTTCTTTTGAGCTCTCTCTCTCCCCCCTCTCTTTTGAGCTTTCTTTCTCCCTCTCTTTTGTGCTCTCTCTCTCCCCCCTCTCTTTTAAGCTCTCTCTCCCCCCCTCTCCCCCTCTTTTGTGCTCTCTCCCCCTCTTTTGTGCTCTCTCCCCCTCTTTTGCGTTCTCTCTCCCCCTCTTTTGCGCTCTCTCTCCCCCTCTTTTGTGCTCTTTCTTCCCTTCTTTTGCTCTCTCCCCCCTCTTTTTTGCTCTCTCTCTCCCCCCTCTTTTGCTCTCTCTCCCCTCTCTTTTGCTCTCTCTCTCTCTTCCCCCCTCTTTTGCTCGCTTTCTATATTTCCCTCTTCTCTTTTGGTCTCCCCACCTCTTTTGGTCTCTCCCACCTCTCTCCCTTTGGCCACCCCCTTCATGCGTGCTCCCACAAGGCCACGCCCCCTTGTCACACCCGCCGGCCATGCCCCATTGTCACGCCCGCCGGCCACGTCCCCATCGCGGCACGCCCGGCCAAGCCCCCATCACTGCATGCCCGGTCACGCCCCCACCAGGCAGCTTTCGCAGTGCGCCCTCCTCTGCTGCTCAAGGCCAGGTATGTTTGTCCTCTGCTGTCTCTACTGCGCATGACTGCATCTGACAAACATACCTGGCCTTTTATTATATAGGATAGGGATCTTGTCATTTTAATTTAAAGTTAGGGGGTTGTTAGATTTAGGGGTTAATACTTTAATTTAGTTTTTTGCGATGTGGGGGGCTGGCGGTTTAGGGGTTAATAGGTTTATTTAGTGGCAGTGATGTGGGAGGTCAGAGGTTTAGGGGTTAATAACTTTATTTAGTGGCTGCTATGTCAGGGAGCGGCGGAATAGGGGTTAATAACTTTATTATAGTGGTGGGATATAGGGAGTGGCAGATTAGGGGTTAATACGTTTATGTAGGTGTTGGCGATGTCGGGGGCAGCAGGTTAGGGGGTTAGGTTTAAACGTAACTTTTTTTCCCCCATAGACATCAATGGGGTTGCTTTACGGAGCTTTTTCATTCTGCAATCACAGGTGTTAGGTTTTTTCTAACACTTTTTCCCCATTGATGTCTATGGGGAAAGTGTGCACGAGCACGTCAAAGCAGGGCTTGGATTTTGTGCAGTATGGAGCTCATAGCAACCATATGGCATGCACAAGGCGGCTTTTTAAAAACTCGTAATGGCAGCAATATGGAGGGTGAAATAGCACAACTTTTGTTGCGTTCTTTTTGCACCCTCTATAGCGCAAAAAATGTTATCTAGGTGTGAGTTTGTTTATAGTGATCAAATATAGACAGAGCCAATATCAGGGGTTGTTAAGAAATTAATAATTTATTAAAATGTTAAAATGTCACAATTCAAGTGTACACATATATAAACATAAACGAGAGAGCAGTTAGTCCCAATGCTGAGCTTTAAATCTACAAAAAGGCATAGTTTGTATAAAGACAATCAAACCACTTACCTGGCCAGAATCGTTAATCTTTACAATGCATTTCAGTGCTCCTCCCAATTCCTCAGGTGTGTCTGGATTAGCTGATTATATATCGGTAAAGATATATACAGATATATATAGGAATATTTATTGAGAAATACATATAACATATTCCCCTATGTAAAGAACATTGGAATGTGAAATATTTACAGTAAATACAAATTATATCACTTTATTAATTATGATTATTGCATACATATTTTTACATGTTTTCATCTACTTAACTGAAAAGGGCTCCAATGCACTTATATATATGTCTATATGTGTGCGTACTTATGTATGTATGTGTTTACATGTGTATATATGTATATGTGTGTACTTATGTATGTATGTGTTTACATGTGTATATATGTCTATATGTGTGTACTTATGTATGTATGTGTTTACATGTGTATATATGTCTGTAAATACATATATAAACATATAAATACATAAATACACATGAACACACATATAAACATATATACACATACATATAAATGTTTAGACATGGATATGTATGTATCTCTATGTTAAAGCCCTTTGCCTGCCTTTTTATTTCTAACATCTGAGACCTCATATCATTGAGCCCTTATAAGTTTTTTGTTCACTATTTTTTTAAAATATTTTTTATTAGACAGTGTTATTATGAGTGTAACTGTACTTTATAACGTATTTTTGATGTGTTTTGTGACACATTTTTGTTGGCGAAACAGTTAACCAGTGCTCTGAGGACGCAGTAATCATTCTAGCATAAATCACAATAGCGTTCAAGTGATCTCTTTTTCTTTCAAATTGTAATACGAGCGATAAACCCTTTTTCGATTGTTTGTAACTATTAACAACCACTCATAATCTGGCCCTGAGTGGGAATCAGGTATTTAACCCCTTGAGTGCTAACAACGGCTCTGAGCCGTCACAGAGTTTCCCACTCTGGTGCTATCGACGGCTCAGCGTCGTCGCTAGCACTCTCCCACATTGAGGGAGATCTGGGGGCTCCCACCCGCTCCTACCCTGGCGATCATGCCTATGAAGTGACAGGCATCGCCGGGGCTTCACGTTTTGCGCGGTGACGTCACGCGCAATGACGTGATGACGTCGCCGTGCAACTTTATTAACAAGTAACAGTACAAAGTATAGGGAAAGGGGGCATGCTGCTTAGACGCCTGTATCTCAGGCATCTAAGCAGCTACAGACCCCCAAGACCCACCATTGGAAAGGTAATCGCCCAACCTTTCCAATGGTGTAAGTCTTGGGGATCTGAAAAAAATATATAAAAAAAAAAAAAAAAAAGGGGTTTTTAAAAAAAACCTTCAATCACCTTAGCACCCAGGTGGGAAAGTGCTTAGCACTCAAAGGGTTAAAGTGATGGTAAAATTGTGCCATACTAAAAGCTGCATTTGACACATCCTTATAAATAAACATGACTTTAATTCATCATTTTTTATTTTTTTTATATTAATCGAGTTAATAATACTTTAAACCTTAAATATAAGTGGGCAGCATTCTGCCCAGCTCTGTGTCAATTTTTTGTCCAGTTGAAATCCTGGCCGTTAGGTGACCATGAGTTTAGCCAAACCGCACCCTTCATCTGCAGCGCATGCTCAACTAAGTTAATACATTTGGCCAGTAATGCGCACATCTTAGTGTATTGGGAGTGAACCTGGTTGCTTACGTAGAGAGCGGGTGGGGCCGCTTTCTATATCAGATAGAGCACTGACCAGGAAGTCTATGGAGGGTGGAGGGCAGAGCGAGGCGCGGTAAAAATTAAAATAAAAAATATTTTTTTTTAGAAAAAATGTTTATAAACAAAATTTAGCAATCAAAGGCCCAGATTACGAGTTTTGCGTTAACAGGGTTGCGGTGCTAACAAGCAGTTTATGCTCACCGCTCACTTGCAGACAGCGCTGGTATTACGGGTTTTTACAAACCCGGCGTTAACCGCAAAAAAGTGAGCGAAGAGCAAAATTTAGCTCCACATCTCACCTCAATACCAGCACTGCTTACGGTAGCGGTGAGCAGGTAAAACATGAACCCCGAGTCTAAACACCCCTAATATTAGACTTATTAACCCCTAATATGCCACCCCCGACATCGCCGACACCTACATTATATTATTAACCCCTAATCTGCTGCTCTGGACAACGCAGACACCTACATTATACTTATGAGCCCCTAATCTGCTGCCCCCAACATCGCCGAAACCTACATTATATTTATTGACCCCTAATCTGCCGCCCCCAATGTCTCTGCAACCTAACTACATTTATTAACCCCTAATCTGCCGCCCACAACATCACCGCCACTATATTAAATGTATTAACCCCTAAACCTAAGTCTAACCTTAAACCTAACCCCCCCTAACTGAAATATAATTTTAATAAATCTAAATAAAATTACTATCAACTAAATTATTCCTATTTAAAACTAAATACTTACCTGTAAAATAAACCCTAACGGCTAGATTACGAGTCTTGCGTTAGCCTTAAAAAGCAGCGTTGAGGGGTCCCAACGCTGCTTTTTAACACCCGCTGGTATTACGAGTCAGGCAGGAAAGGGTCTACCGATCACTTTTTTTCAGCGATTTTAGCTTACCGCAAATCCCCTTACGTAAATTGCATATCCTATCTTTTTTTTTATTTTTTATTTTTATTTTCAAACAAGCTTTATTGAATCAAAATAAAATTAAGTTCCATACATACAGTGATAAACTTTAAATAATCTTTACATAGCAGACACTGAGAAAAGTGTATAGTTCACATAAAACAGTGTATGCTACTCCAATCTATACAAACTCCCATCTTTGGGACTTCGCTGTACGTCTTGATAAACTTTGAGCTTGTGGTATTTTTGAATTTTTCTTTCTTTACTCCTCTCTCTCCCAAACAAGATAGGAAATGAATATTGTAATGTTGTGTGTCAACAAGCAAAGCAAAACAAAACCAAAGCAAAACAAAAAAAAAAAAAAAAATTGGGGGGGGGGGGGGGGGGGAAGGGATCACTCATAGGGTAAGGGGGGAAGGGCTGGGGGAACTGTGGTTGTCCCTTCAGGTTAGTCTCAGTTTGTTAAATTTCTAGACCTCTCCAGACTGCCAGCATCATCTCATGTGTACCTAACTTGTTAGTTTTGTAGTAATGAAACCTTTCTAGTGCAAGCAACTCTTCTACAGTGTGTACCCACTCCTCAACTGTCGGTACTATTCCCGATTTCCACCTCCTTGGTATCAGTTTTTTGGCTCCCGTGAGCATTAAGAGCAGTAGTGCCTGGGTGTGCGCAGCTTTGACCTTGCATATCCTATCTTTTTAATGGGATTTTCCTAACGCCGGTATTACGATCGCCAAAAAAAGTGAGCGGTAGACCCTCTTCTGGCAAGACTCCTACCGCATATAAAAGTCAGTAGTTAAGAGTTTTATGGGCTAACGCCGGAATATAAAGCTCTTAACTAAAGTGCTAAAAGTACACTAACACCCATAAACTACCTATTAACCCCTAAACCAAGCCCCCCCCACATCGGAAACACTTAAATAAAATGTTTAACCCCTAATCTGCCGCCACTTTAATAATTGTATTAACCCCTAAACCGCCACACTCCCGCCTCGCAAACACTAGTTAATTTTTATTAACCCCTAATCTGCCGTCCCTAACATCGCCGACACCTACCTACATTTATTAACCCCTAATCTTCCGAGCCCAACGTCGCCGCTACTATATTAAATTTATTAACCCCTAAACCTAGGTCTAAACCTAAGTCTAACCCCCCCAACTTAAATATAATTTAAATTGTAGTGTTAGGTGTAATTGTAACTTAGGTTAGAGTTTATTTTACAGGTACTTTTGTACTTGTTTTAACTAGGTAGCTATTAAATAGTTAATAACTATTTAATAACTATTCTACCTAGTTAAAATAAATACAAACTTGCCTGTAAAATAAATATAAACCCTAAGCTAGCTACAATGTAGTTATATTGTAGCTAGCTTAGGGTTTATTTTATAGGTAAGTATTTAGTTTTAAATAGGAATAATTTATTTAATTGTAGTAAATTTATTTAGATGTATTTAAATTCTATTTAAGTTAGGGGGTGTTAGGGTTAGGGTTAGACTTAGGTTTAGGGGGTTAATAAATTTATAATAGTGGCGGCGACGTTGCCTGCTGCAGATTAGGGGTTAATAAATTTAATATAGTTGCGGCGATGTTGGGGGGGCAGATTAGGGGTTAATAAATATAAATAAATATAATGTATAAATATAATGTAGGTGTCGGCGGTGTCCGGAGCGGCAGATTAGGGATTAATAATATAATGTAGGTGTCAGCGATAGCAGGGGCATCAGATTAGGGGTTAATAAGTGTAAGATTAGGGGTGTTTAGACTCGGGGTTCATGTTAGGGTGTTAGGTGCAGACATAAAATTAATTTCCCCATAGGAAACAATGGGGCTGCGTTAGGAGCTGAACGCTGCTTTTTTGCAGGTGTTAGGTTTTTTTCAGCCAGTTCAGCCATTGTTTCCTATGAGGAAATTCTTCTCTACACTCACCTTTTTGCGGCTAACGCCGGGTTTAAAAAACCCTGTAATACCAGCGTTACTTTAGGTGAGCTGAAAATAAACGTTAGCAACGCACCCCTGTTACCGCAAAACTCTTATCCTCGCCGTATGCTAGCTACAATATAACTAATAGTTACATTGTATCTATCTTAGGGTTTATTTTTATTTTACAGGCAACTTTGTATTTATTTTAACTAGGTACAATAGTTATTAAATAGTTATTAACTATTTAATAACTACCTAGTTAAAATAAAGACAAATTTACCTGTAAAATAAAACCTAACCTATGTTACACCTAACACTACACTATAATTAAATTAATTACCTAAACTAAATACAATTAAGTACGAAAACCCCCCCACTAAATTACAGAAAATAATAAAATAATTACAAGAATTTTAAACTAATTACACCTACTCTAATCCCCCTAACAAAATAAAAAAGCCCCCCAAAACAAAAAAAAAGCTCTACCCTACACTAAATTACAAATAGCCCTTACAAGGGCCTTTTGCAGGGCATTGCCACAAAGTAATCAGCTCTTTTATCTGTAAAAAACAAATTACAAATACCCCCCCAACATTAAAACCCACCACCCACACAACCAACCCTACTCTAAAACCCACCCAATCCCCCCTTAAAAAACCTAACACTAACCCCTTGAAGATCACCCTACCTTGAGAAGTCTTCACCCAACCGGGCCGAAGTCCACCACGAAGCCGGCAGAAGTGGTCCTCCAGATGGGCAGAAATGGTCCTACAGACGGGCAGAAGTGGTCCTCCAGACGGGCATAAGTCTTCATCCAGGCGGCATCTTCTATCTTCATCCATCCGGCGCGGAGCAGCTCTATCTTCAAGACATCCGACGCGGAGCATCCTCTTCAAACGACGGCCGACTGAAGAATGAAGGTTCCTTTAAATGATGTCATCCAAGATGGCGTCCCTTCAATTCCGATTGGCTGATAGAATTAAGGTAATCAGCCAATAGAATGCCAGCTCAATCCTATTGGCTGATTGGATCAGCCAATAGGATTGAACTTCAATCCTATTGGCTGATTGCATCAGCCAATAGGATTTTTTCTACCTTAATTCCGATTGGCTGATAGAATTCTATCAGCCAATCGGAATTGAAAGGATGCCATCTTGGATGACGTCATTTAAAGGAACCTTCATTCTTCAGTCAGCCATCGTTTGAAGAGGATGCTCTGCGTCGGATGTCTTGAAGATGGAGCTGCTCCGCGCTGGATGGATGAGGATAGAAGATGCCACCTGGATGAAGACTTCTGCCCATCTGGATGACCACTTCAAGCTATCGTAGGGTTTATTTTATAGGTAAGTATTTAGTTTTAAATAGGAATAATTTAGTTAATGATAGGAATTTTATTTAGATTTATTAAAATTATATTGCAGTTAGGGGGGGTTAGGTTTAGGGTTAGACTTAGGTTTAGGGGTTAATACATTTAATATAGTGGCGGCGACATTGGGGGCGTGTCAGGGTGCCAGGAATCAGACTGAGACGAGAAGTGCAAAAATAATCACACCTTTATTAATAGCAAAAAATAATACAAAGTCCACAAGTCAAATAAAAAGCCAGGAGTCAAAACCAGAGCTGGTAGTCAGACGAGCCAAGTCAGGAGCCAAAGCGAATAGTCAGATGAGCTGGAATCAGCAACAAGGAAAACCGCAGAGTCAGGAACAAGCCAGGGATCAGGAACCAGGAAGGACGTCAGGCAGCCAGGTAATACACAGGAACTCTCACAAACAGGTCTGAGACAACGCAAAGGCAAAGCATACTGAACAGAGGCCCTTTAAATAATAAGTGATGACATCACAATTCTGAGACTGCATCCTGTCTCACACGGATGATGCATACCAGTCTGGCCATAAAAGGAAGTGCAGGAAATGAGCAGCATCCCCCACAATGCACCATAGTCAGGAAGAGAGGTGAGTAAAATGGCTGCCAGCAGCACATGGCAAACAAAACAGGGAAAAAAACCTGACAGTACCCTCCTCTCAATGACACCTCCCCAGCGGGAGGACAAAAGGCTTATTGGGGAAATGGGCATGGAAGGTACGGAGGAGGGCGGGAGCATGAACATCAGAGGAGGGAACCCAAGAACGCTCCTCTGGACCATAGCCCCTCCAGTGAACCAAATACTGTACACGGCCCCTGGACATACGAGAGTCAATAATGCTGCTGACCTCATACTCCTCATGGTTGTCAACAAAGATAGGACGGGGACGAGGCAACTTAGTGGTAAACTGATTACAAACCAATGGTTTCAAGAGGGAAACATGAAAAACATGGGAGATGCGCATAGCAGGAGGAAGGTCAAGAGCGTAGGCCACAGGATTAACCCGTTGGAGTATTCGAAAAAGACCAACAGAATGGGGAGCCAATTTATTGGAAGGCACACGAAGGCTCAAGTTGCGGGAGGACAGCCAAACTCTCTCACCAACCTGGTAGGAAGGCGCGGGCAGACGCCTACGATCAGCCTGGAACTTTTGGCGCTGCATAGAGCGATGAAGGCAATCCTGAATCTGCACCAACCTGGAACAGAGTTGCCGGAGATGCTCCTCCAAAGCCGGAATACCCTGAGACATGAATGAATCGGGCAACAAGGATGGTTGAAACCCATAATTCGCCATGAACGGGGATAACTTGGAGGAAGCATTAATAGCACTATTACGAGCAAACTCTGCTCAAGGTAACAGTTCAGACCAATTATTGTGGTGATCTGAGACATAGCAATGGTGGAACTGTTCCAGAGCTTGATTAGACCGTTCCGCAGCCCCATTGGATTGAGGGTGATAT
Organism: Bombina bombina; assembly: GCF_027579735.1. Taxonomy (NCBI): domain Eukaryota; kingdom Metazoa; phylum Chordata; class Amphibia; order Anura; family Bombinatoridae; genus Bombina; species Bombina bombina. The sequence goes on along the minus strand of NC_069504.1, from coordinate 695,718,980 downwards.
GCCAAGGAGAAGGAAAGCTGGATCCCCATTTGAGCACAAAAGGAATGCCAAAATCTGGAGACAAACTGGCTACCCCAGTTCGGCACTATCTCCTTGGGTAACCCATGTAAACGGAAGACCTCCCGGGCAAAAATTGAAGCAAGCTCCTGAGCGTTAGGCAGCTTCATCAAGGGAATGCAATGTGACATTTTAGAAAAACGGTCAACCACCATAAGGATAACAGTATTGCCATTGGAAACAGGGAGCTCGACAATGAAGTCCATGGAAAGATGTGTCCAAGGACGCTCAACATTAGCAATAGGTTGAAGAAGACCCACAGGAAGATGTTGAGGAGTTTTATTCTGTGCACAAACTGAGCAGGAGGCAACATACGCAGCAACATCAGAACGAATTGTTGAGTGACAGACCAAATCATTTGGTTCTTGCCTGGGTGACCTGCGGCTTTAGGATAGTGGTAAGTGTGCTAAAGTTTATTTCGAAGATTCTCAGGAACAATACACTTAAGACTATATTTCTCTAGAGGTGCATTGGTTTGTGCAGCCAGGATCTCCTTCCCCTAGGGAGAAGTCAAATTAGTACGTATGGTAGCCAAAATATGGTCAGGAGGTATAACAGGAGTAGGTACAGACTCCTCCTTGGACAGAGGCGAAAATTGTCGAGAGAGGGCATCAGCCCTAACATTCTTACTACCAGGCAGGTAGGAGACCACATAATTAAACCGAGACAAAAATAGAGCCCATCTGGCCTGTCGGGGCGACAAACGTTTTACTTCAGATAGATAAGTTAAATTCTTGTGGTCAGTAAGAATGAGCACTGGCACGCTAGTACCCTCGAGAAGATGCCTCCATTCCTTGAGTGCCAAAATTATGGCCAGTAATTCCCTGTCGCCAATTTCATAATTGCACTCCGCTGGAGACAATTTCTTAGAGAAGAATCCACACGGATGCAAGGAACCGTCAGGGGTAGGATGTTGAGACAAGAGGGCACCTACTCCAGTCTCAGACGCATCGATGAGAGCCAGAACTGGAGCGGCAGCAAAGGCAGTCTTAAGACTATCAAAGGCCTTAATGGCAGTAGGTGACCAATTGAGTGGATCATTCTCTTTACGGTCATGTCTGTGATAGGTTTGACCAAGGAAGAAAAGTTTTTAATAAACTTTCTATAGTAATTGGCGAACCCCAAAAAACGTTGAATAGACAGAAGACCAACTGGGCGAGGCCACTGCAGAACTGCAGATAACTTGTCAGGATCCATGGAGAACCCTGCAATGGAGATAACGTAACCTAGGAAGGTTACTTGAGTCTGATGGAACTCAAATTTCTCGAGTTTACAAAACAGGCCATTCTCACGTAGTCTCTGAAGAACCCGTGTAACATCAGAACGATGAGCCTCAAGTGTGGGTGAGTGTATGAGGATGTTGTCTAAGTACACCACAACACACTGTTGCAACATATCTTGTAGGACATCATTAATAAATTCTTGAAAAACATCAGGATCATTACATAGGCCAAAGGGCATTACAAGATACTGATAATGCCCGCTCCTGGTGTTAAATGCTGTTTTCCATTCGTGGCCCTCCTTAATCCTAACGAGATTGTACGCTCCTCTCAAATCAAGTTTAGTAAAGACCGTAGCTCCCTTTAGGTGGTCAAAGAGTTCCGTAATGAGCGGAATAGGGTAAGCATTCTTAATGGTAAGACGATTAAGACCCCTATAATCGATGCATGGTCTTAACTCGCCACCCTTTTTCTTCACAAAGAAGAAGCCAGCCCCTGCAGGAGAGCAGGATTTGCAGATGATCCCCTGCGACAGAGCATCGGCAACATACTCCTCCATAGCACAATTCTCTGCAACAGACAGAGGGTACACCCGGCCCCGAGGAGGAATGGCTCCGGGTTGCAGGTCTATGGCAAAATCGTAAGACCATTGAGGAGGCAACGTACCAGCACGCACCTTGTCAAAAACGTCTAGGAACTCTCGGTACTCCTCTGGCAATTGAGATACCGAAGAAATGCACAAGACTTTAACTGGTTTCCGAAGACAAGTGGGAATACATTGCGGAGACCACGACAAAATTTCGGACCTGCACCAGTCGAGACTGGGATTGTGCTTTTGGAGCCAAGGATAACCCAGAACAACCAGAAAATGCGGAGAGTTTATCACCTGGAACTGGAGGGTTTCAAAATGGAGAGCCCCAACAGCCATGGACAACGGAGCAGTTTTGTGAGTAACGAGTGTGGGCTGAAGGGGCCTGCCATCAATGGCCTCAATAGCAAGTGGAACGGACCGAGGCAAAACAGGAATGGAGTGCTTTGATACAAAGCACTGTCAATGAAATAGCCCGCAACACCAGAGTCAACAAGAGCCTGAGTGACTATGGAGGAGTCCACCCAGGAAAGGACAACCGTGACCAAAGGTTTCTCCTTAAGCGGTTCCGGGGATGAGGATAAACCAACCAAGGTCTTCCCCCAACAGGACCTTAGGTGTGAGCGTTTCCCGGCCGTGTAGGACAAGACTTCAAAAGGTGGCCCTGTAACCCACAATAGAGGCAGAGCCCCTCCCTCCTCCTAAAGGCCCTCTCCACCACGGAGAGACGTGTGAATCCCAACTGCATCGGCTCAGCAGTACCTGGTGACTCGGGACCAGGAGGCATTGGAGAAAAGGGAGGCATGGGTGGGAACGAACATGTAGGAGACAACGGAACAGGAGGCTTCCGCAAGCACTCCTTGAAAGAGGGCCTCTCTCTGAGTCTGATGTCAATTAGGATAAAAAAAAGACACCAATGCCTCGAGATCCTCTGGTAAATCTCTGGCAGCAACTTCGTCTTTAATCGCATCAGAGAGCCCATGAAAGAAGGCAGCAACAAGGGCTTCATTGTTCCAACCTACCTCTGCGGCAAGCGTACGGAACTCAATAGCATACTGTGCAACAGATCTTGTACCTTGCTGAATGGACATGAGTCGTTTAGCAGCAGAGGAGGAGCGAGCAGGAACATCAAATACCCTTCGAAAGGAGGCCACAAATTCAGGGTAATTTGAAATCACAGGTTTATTTGTCTCCCACAAGGGATTAGCCCAGGCAAGAGCTGTGTCAGAGAGTAACGAGATGAGAAATCCCACCTTAGCTCTGTCAGAGGGAAACGCCTCAGGTAACATCTCAAAGTAAATGCCCACCTGGTTCAAAAACCCTCTGAACTGAATAGGATTGCCTCCATATCGCTGAGGTAGAGGTGCAGAACCGGACATGCTCCTGGTAGGCATAGGTGCAGCAGCGGAAAAAGGAGCAGCCATAACTTACGGGAAACTTTGGTCCAAATGTGCAGTGCGAGTCAGTAGAGTTTGCAGGGCTACTGCAAATTGATCCAAGCGGTGATCCTGTACATCAATCCTGGAAATGATGGCAGGTAAAGGTGGATTATTAGCACCATCAGGATTCATGGCCTTTAGTAATGTCAGGGTGCCAGGAATCAGACTGAGACGAGAAGTGCAAAAATAATCACACCTTTATTAATAGAAAAAAATAATAAAAAGTCCACAAGTCAAATAACAAGCCGGGAGTCAAAACCAGAGCTGGTAGTCAGACGAGCCGAGTCAGGAGCCAAAGCGAATAGTCAGACGAGCCGGAATCAGCAACAAGGAAAACAGCAGAGTCAGGAACAAGCCAGGGATCAGGAACCAGGAAGGATGTCAGGCAGCCAGGTAATACACAGGAACTCTCACAAACAGGTCTGAGACAACGCAAAGGCAAAGCATACTGAACAGAGGCTCTTTAAATAATAAGTGATGACATCACAATTCTGAGACTGCATCCTGTCTCAAACGGATGATGCATACCAGTCTGGCCATAAAAGGAAGTGCAGGAAATGAGCAGCATCCCCCACAATGCACCATAGTCAGGAAGAGAGGTGAGTAAAATGGCTGCCAGCAGCACATGGCAAACAAAACAGGGAAAAAACCCGTCAGATTAGGGGTTAATAAATGTAGGTAGGTGGCGGCGATGTAAGGGCCTTCAGATTAGGGGTTAATAATATTTAACTAGTGTTTGTGAGGCGGGAGTGCGGCGGTTTAGGGGTTAATATATTTATTATAGTGGCGGCGATGTCCGGTTTGGCAGATTAGGGGTTAAAATATTTATTTTAGTGTTTGCAATGTGGGGGGCCTCGGTTTAGGGGTTTATAGGTAGTTTATGGGTGTTAGTGTACTTTTTAGCACTTTAGTTAAGAGTTTTATGCTACGGCGTTGTAGTGTAAAACTCTTAACTACTGACTTTTAAATGCGGTATCAGTCTTGACAGGAGAAGGTCTACTGCTCACTTTTGGTTAGACTCGTAATACCGGCGTTATTCAATTCCTATTGAAAATATAGGATACGCAATTAACGTAAGTGGATTTGCGGTATTTCTGAGTCTGGCCAAAAAAGTGAGCGGTGAGCCTTTCATTTCAAGACTCGTAATACCAGCAGGCGTTAAAAAGCAGCGTTGGGACCTCTCAACGCTGCTTTTTAACCCTAACGCACAACTTGTAATCTAGCCGTAATTGATTAAAGGATAGGCTACCTACATGAATGATCAGAGATGCGCAACTTTGCCATCACTTTAACACTCCGTTGTTCGATTCACAGTTTTGTGCTGATCTACTATGAGGACTATTTATTTCCTTACACTAACAATAAAAAAGTAAACAATGCCTCAGTACCAGACGTTACAAAGAAAGAAAGTAAAAAAAGAATAAAAAGTATTTTCAAAGGGACAGAGTAATCAAAGCTGAAAAAGCTGTGTGAGCGTGCATTCCAAATTATAATCACACAGTTCTGAAATATACTTGTACTATCACAAATGCTTCTAATACAAGTTATTACAATGTCCTATGTACCTCCATTTAAACACTGTGCCTGAACAGATAGCCAGGGATGGTTTGTATGACATAAATGAGTAATTTCTGGAACTATACAAGCCACTGCGATCTCTATGAGCAGGTGCAATGGGCATGTCCAGAATATACGCATAATCCCCCAAAGCAGCCGCAAATGAGCAATTTGCCCGTTTGCGGGCGCACAATAAATAACCATTACAAGTGGTCAGACCTCTGGTTCATTTTTTTAAATGTTCCCCAATTGCCCCCAAAATGTAGCATTTTTTGTGTTTTTTAAAAAAAAAAAAAATAACCACTAATTGGCTAAAATGCAAAAAGCACTGAGATAAGGAGGCAGTCTGTAGAGGCTTAGATACAAGGTAATTACAGAGCTAAAATGTATATTAATTTAACAGTGTTAATTAAACTGGGGAATTAGTAATACAGGGATTATCTTTTTAAGCAATATATATATTTAAAGGGACATTATACACTCATTTTTTCTTTGCATAAATGTTTTGTAGATAATCTATTTATATAGCCCATAAAGTTTTTTTTTTAATTAATGTATAGTTTTGCTTATTTTTAAATAACATTGCTCTGATTTTCAGACTCTTAACCAAGCCCCAAAGTTTTATGTGAATACGCTCGACTACCTACTCCAGCTTGCTCCTGTTTGTGTAAAGGGTCTTTTCATATGCAAAAGAAGGGGGAGGGGGGGAGTGTCTTATTTGCCACTTGCAGTGGGCTTTCCAGCTACCTTTTCAACAGAGCCAAAGTGACAGCTTCTAAGTAAGTTTTTAAACAGTTTTATACTGGATTTTTATATCAGTATCTGTGCATATTATTCTTTATAGTAGTGTCTATTACATGCAGTTATATGAAAATGAGTGTATACTGTCCCTTTAAGTAAACTGTCCCGTTAGGAACAAAACTTGTCTTTTCGATATGTTTGCACCTATGTTCAGCACTATTATATACTCACTCAGTAGTGGGTGGGACATACATTTACATATGTATATGTATTTAATAGACATATATGTGGTCTTGCACAGCATGATCTGCAGGAAAAGCGAGATAACCAAAACCACAACCCCAACATCTGGAAATGGCGTTTAGCTTTCGTACCCTTAAAATTTTTGTTTTTATTTCATTCTCGCATTTTTGTGATTGAATATTTTATCAGCTATCATGAATTTCTGAATGTGGTTTAAAAGTTTGCTGCTCTGGGGGTGCAGAGTTTGCTATTACAGGAGCAAGACGTGCTCTACAGCAGCTCCGTATAGGCATAGTTATTTATCTAACTAATTCTCTATTTTTTCTGGTTGCCTGCAACCTATCTACTCACTGGTGGTTTACTGGAGTTCCCATATCTCAGCTGTGATCGACAAGGGCACTTTGAGAGGGTCTGTGGGACAACGGGTGGGAGTGGCATAGTGTACCAGGGGCGCGATTACATATACGGCGCAGGCTTCAGCGCAAGTGCCGCAACCCGCGCCACCCGTAATTTCACCTCGCACATTGGGGTATTACATAAACCCTGCCGGCAGTTCATAAAGTGCCGTAAGTCTGATAAACTAGCGATGTCCAGAAATGAACGTAAATACAAATTTTTGGAGTCGCCAGTGACTTACGGCACTTTAGAAACTGCTGGTGCCTAAGAAAAGTAAAGAAAATAACACATCTCCCGTAACAGTTTAACACACCTCCCAAAAATAAGCCCGACACGTAAAAACCCCTATATCCGCAATCCCCCCCCTCTCACTACTAATAATAAATGTATTAACCCCTAGACCGACAAACCCCCCCAACAACGCAATAAGCCTAATTAAACTATTAACCCCAATATCCACCATCAAACCACACCGCAAGTAATAACTCAATTATTAACCCCTAAATCAGCCAACTACCTATTAAAACTATTAACCCTTAATCCGCCATTAATCCACAACGCAATAAACCTATTCAAGTATTAACCCCTAAACCGCCATAGCCCACAACGCAATAAACCTAACCCCTAACCTAACCCCCCACTAACCTAACCCCCCCTAACCTAACACCCCCTAAATGAACCCAAATTACCTAATTAACCAAATACTAAAAGTTACTATTAAATTAAAAAAAACTAACACTACTTTAAAAATACAAATAAACTAAGTATAAATTAAAATAAAGGGACAGTCTAATCAAAATTCTGGAGTAGACTGTCCCTTTAAGATACAATTACAGAAAATAAAAAATCTAAGATTACAGAAAATATTAAAGAAAATTACAAAATTATACCTAATTCCTATGAAAATAAAAAAGCCCCCCCAAAATAAAAACACCCCCTAATCTAATAAACTACCAGTAGCCCTTAAAAGGGCTTTTTGCAGGGCATTGCCCCAAGATAATCAGCTCTTTATCCAAAAAATACACAACCCCCCCAACAGTAAAAACTCCCACCATCCAATACCCCCCCAAATAAAATAACCTAACACTAAAAACCCTTAACTACCCATTGCCCTGAAAAGGGCATTTATTGGGCATTGCCCTTAAAAGGGCATTCAGCTCTTTTTCTGCCTACCCTATCTAAATAAAATAAACCCCCCCAAAAAACCCTTAAAAAACCCTGTCTAACCCCCAAGTGGTCCTCAACTGTCCTGAAGTCCGGCGGAAAAGGTCCTGTTCCAGGCGGTGAAGTCTTCTTCCAAGCGGCGACCTCTTCTTTCTTCTTCCAGGAACCAGCCGGCGCAGAGGGCGGAGTTGAAGACCGATGACCACGGGGCTGAAGACCAGCGACCCTGGAACTGAAGACCAGCGAGCCTGGAACTGAAGGCCGGTGACCGCGGAGACATGGATTGTGGAGAATCCTCTTCATACGATCTCTGCCGTACACTGAATAGGAATTCAAGGTACGCGATTAAAAATGGCGTCCCTTGAATTCCTATTGGCTGATTTGAGCCTTCAAATTCAAATCAGCCTATCGGATGAGAGCTACTGAAATCCTATTAACTATTCAAATCAACAAATAGAATTTCAGTAGCTCTTATCCTATTGGCTGATTTGAACAGCCAATAGGATTTCAGTAGCTCTCATCCGATTGGCTGATTTGAATTTGAAGGCTCATATCAGCCAATAGGAATTCAAGGGACGCCATTTTTAATCGCGTACCTTGAATTCCTATTCAGTGTACGGCGGAGATCGTATGAAGAGGATCCTCCACGCTCCATGGCTCCGCGGTCACCGGTCTTCAGTTCCAGGCTCGCCGGTCTTCAGTTCAAGGGTCGCCGGTCTTCAGCTCCGTGGTCATCGGTCTTCAACTCTGCCCTCCACTCTGTGCCGGCTGGTTCCTGGAAGAAGAAAGAAGAGGTCACCGCTTGGAAGAAGACTTCACCGCCTGGAACAGGATCTTCTCCGCCGGACTTCAGGACAGGTGAGGACCACTTGGGGGTTAGACTTAGGGTTTTTTAAGGGTTTTTTGGGGGGGTTTATTTTATTTAGATAGGGTGGGCAGAAAAAGAGGTGAATGCCCTTTTTTTTTTTTTTTTTTTTTTTAAAAGCTTTATTGAATGTCCAGCATAAAAAAAAAAAATTCGACAAACTTTGATTGATAAACAGGAGCTGCATATTTAACATTAAACTGAGTTTCAGTTTTATAAACAGTGCATTAACAATAGTTTTAACAAAGCTCCCGGCTCATACATCTGGTACATTGTTCTCAACTTTCAGCGTATTATTACAGGTTTGAGTATATTGATCTTTTCAAGGTTATAATTGAGCTTGGGTATTAAATCATACCCAGATTGTAAATAGAGCAGGACAAAAGAAGAGAGAGGGAGGGAAGTAAGAAGAAGAGAGGTGAAGAAGAGAGAGAGAGAGAAAGAAGAAGAAGAAAAAAACCAAAAAAAAACCCGGGGGGGGGGGGGGGTTGGGGGAGTGGGGAGGGGGCAGAGGAGGGGAGGAATGCGAGGAGGGGAAGGGAGCATGAATGAATAAGGGTAAGGGAAGGAGATGAAGGGGGGAGGGAACCACCATCTTAGGCAAGTTAGTCCTGTCACATAACGTGATGTGCTTATTACATTATAAGTTCACACAAATCTTTCCATCCAAGGTATTTTCTCTGGGTGAATGCCCTTTTAAGGGCAATGCTCAACAAATGCCCTTTTGATTGCAATGGGTATTTTAGGGTTTTTAGTGTTAGGTTATTTTATTTGGGGGGGTTTGGTTGGTGGGGGGGTTTTACTGTTAGGGGGGGTTGTGTATTTTCTGGAAAAAAAGCTGATTATCTTGGGGCAATGTCCTGCAAAAAGCCCTTTTAAGGGCTACTGGTAGTTTATTAGATTAGGGGGTGTTTTTATTTTCTTAGGCCTAGATTTGGAGTTTGGCGTTAGCCGTGAAAACCAGCGTTAGAGGCTCCTAACGCTGGTTTTAGGCTACCGCCGGTATTTGGAGTCAGTGATTAAAGGGTCTAACGCTCACTTTTCAGCCGCGACTTTTCCATACCGCAGATCCCCTTACGTCAATTGCGTATCCTATCTTTTCAATGGGATCTTCCTAACACCGGTATTTGATCGGAACAGCCAATAGAATGCGAGCTCAATCTGATTGGCTGATTGGATCAGCCAATCGGATTGAACTTGATTCTGATTGGCTGATTCCATCAGCCAATCAGAATATTCCTACCTTAATTCCGATTGGCTGATAGAATCCTATCAGCCAATCGGAATTCGAGGGACGCCATCTTGGATGACGTCCCTTAAAGGAACCGTCATTCGTCGGGAGACGCCGGAAGAAGAGGATGGATCCACATCGGCTGCTTCAACATGGACCCGCTCCGCACCAGATGGAAGAAGATCGAAGATGCCGCTTGGATGAAGATGTTTGCCGGTCCGGATGTCCTCTTCTTGCCGGATAGGAGGAAGACTTTGGACCCTCTTCTGGACTTCTTCAGTGGATGTCTAGCCCCCGCTTGGGTTGGATGAAGATATCGGAGCCAGGACCGATCGGTGATACCCGGTGAGGTGAAGACAAGGTAGGAAGATCTTCAGGGGCTTAGTGTTAGGTTTATTTAAGGGGGGTTTGGGTTAGATTAGGGGTATGTGGGTGGTGGGTTGTAATGTTGGGGGGGGTATTGTATGTTTTTTTTTACAGGCAAAAGAGCTGATTTTCTTGGGGCATGCCCCGCAAAGGGCCCTGTTCAGGGCTGGTAAGGTAAAAGAGCTTTTAAATTTATTAATTTAGAATAGGGTAGGGCATTTTTTTATTTTGGGGGTCTTTGTTATTTTATTAGGGGGCTTAGAGTAGGTGTAATTAGTTTAAAATTGTTGTAATATTTTTCTTATGTTTGTAAATATTTTTTTATTTTTTGTAACTTAGTTCTTTTTTATTTTTTGTACTTTAGTTAGTTTATGTAATTGTAGTTATTTGTAGAAATTGTATTTAATTTATTTATTGATAGTGTAGTGTTAGGTTTTATTGTAGGTAATTGTAGGTATTTTATTTAATTAATTTATTGATAGGGTAGTGTTAGGTTTAATTATAACTTAGGTTAGGACTTATTTTACAGGTAATTTTGTTATTATTTTAACTAGGTAACTATTAAATAGTTCTTAACTATTTAATAGCTATTGTACCTAGTTAAAATAATTACCAAGTTGCCTGTAAAATAAATATTAATCCTAAAATAGCTACAATGTAATTATAATTTATATTGTAGCTATATTAGGATTTTTTTTACAGGTAAGTATTTAGCTTTAAATAGGAATAATTTATTTAATAAGAGTTAATTAATTTCGTTAGATGTAAATTATATTTAAGTTAGGGGGGTGTTAGTGTTAGGGTTAGACTTAGCTTTAGGGGTTAATCCATTTATTATAGTAGCGGTGAGCTCCGGTCGTCAGATTAGGGGTTAATAATTGAAATTAGGTGTCGGCGATGTTAGGGAGGGCAGATTAGGGGTTAATACTATTTATGATAGGGTTAGTAAGGCGGATTAGGGGTTAATAACTTTATTATAGTAGCGCTCAGGTCCGCTCGGCAGATTAGGGGTTAATAAGTGTAGGCAGGTGTCGGCGACGTTGAGGGGGGCAGATTAGGGGTTAATAAATATAATATAGGGGTCGGCGGTGTTAGGGGCAGCAGATTAGGGGTACATAAGGATAACGTAGGTGGCGGCGCTTTGCGGTCGGCAGATTAGGGGTTAATTATTGTAAGTAGCTGGCGGCGACGTTGTGGGGGGCAGGTTAGGGGTTAATAAATATAATATAGGGGTGGGCAGTGTTAGGGGCAGCAGATTAGGGGTACATAGGTATAATGTAGGTAGCGGCGGTTTACGGAGCGGAAGATTAGGGGTTAATAATATAATGCAGGGGTCAGCGATAGCGGGGGCGGCAGATTAGGGGTTAATAAGTGTAAGGGTAGGGGTGTTTAGACTCGGGGTACATGTTAGAGTGTTAGGTGCAGACGTAGGAAGTGTTTCCCCATAGGAAACAATGGGGCTGCGCTAGGAGCTGAACGCTGCTTTTTTGCAGGTGTTAGGTTTTTTTTCAGCTCAAACAGCCCCATTGTTTCCTATGGGAGAATCGTGCACGAGCACGTTTTTGAGGCTGGCCGCGTCCGTAAGCAACTCTGGTATCGAGAGTTGCATTTGCGGTAAAAATGCTCTACGCTCCTTTTTTGGAGCCTAACGCAGCATTTTTTTGAACTCTCGATACCAGAGTTAATTTTATGGTGCGGCCAGAAAAAAGCCTGCGTAGCGTTAACAGCCCATCTACCGCCAAACTCCAAATCTAGGCCATAGGGATTAGGTATAATTTTTGTAAAATTTTGTAATTTTCTTTATTACTTTCTGTAATCTTAGATTTTTTTTATTTTCTGTAATTGTAGCTTAAAGGGACAGTCTACTCCAGAATTTTGATTAGACTGTCCCCTTAATTTATACTTAGTTTATTTGTATTTTTAAAGTAGTGTTAGTTTTTTCCAAATGTAATAGTAACTTTAGATTTGGTTAATTAGGTAATTTGGGTTCATTTAGGGGGTGTTAGGTTAGGGGGGGTTAGGTTTATTGCGTTGTGGGCTATGGCGGTTTAGGGGGTAATACTAGAATAGGTTTATTGCGTTGTGGGCTATGGCGGTTTAGGGGTTAATACTTGAATAGGTTTATTGCTTTCTGGGTCAATGGCGGATTAAGGGTTAATAGTTTTAATAGGTAGTTTGCAATGTTGGGGTTGACGGTATAGGGGTTAATACACTTTATTAGTTATTGCGGTGGGGGATTGCGGTTGACAGGTAGATAGACATTGCGCATGCGTTAGGTGTTAGTTTATTTTTGCAGGCATTTTCAGGAGTTACGGTGCTCCCATACTCAGCGCAAGGCTTGCTACGGCTGCCTTTCATGGCGAGGTAAAAAGTAGACATGTGCGATTCGGTTCGGACGAATTTTGTCGAATTCGGAATTCAGATCGATTCGAATTTCCAAATTGCGGCAGTGCCAAATCTACCGAATAAATCCGAATCGATTCGAATTTATTCGGATGGATTCGGATGGCCATGTATTACACTAGTATTGTTCAGTATACTAGTGTAATACACAGCACATCCCACTTAACAGTGCCGAAATTCCGAAAATCCGAATCGATTCGAACTGAATCGAACCAAATTTCACACAAATCCAAAAGAATCCGAATGAATCCGAAACTAATTCATTCGATTTCTTCCGAATTCGAATCGATCCGAACCGAAATTCGAATCTGTCCGAATCGATCCGAACCGAATTTTTAGTGGCTGCACATGTCTAAGGGAGTAAGATTTCTCCATTTTCGCCACGTAAGTCCTTGAGCTGGATATTGAATACCGATTTACGACGCGGTCCCATATTAGCCTATGGGAGTAAAAATTGCGTGCAACGGGTGAAATATAAATGCCGCATTTATATGCGGCGCTGTATATTGGATACCAAACCCGCGCAAAAACCGGCGTCACCGGCTTTTGTGGGCGACGCCGCATATGTAATGGAGCCCCTGATATCTCCACGAGATGCGTTCCATCGGATCGTCTGATACTCACCTTGCAGAGCCTGATCTCTGGTACATACTCTTTGGCCAGAGATTCCAGCAAAGCCTGCTCCATATGGAATAAGATTGCTGTCAAAAATGCAAGCGTTTGTGATTCTTTACCATAGTACATAAATTGTGACATTCAAAAACAAATCTAAATTTTCAAATACAATGTATTTATTTTTTGGAAATGCAATTGTTTTTTAGAATATAAATCTTTAATAAGAAATACAATTCTTTTTTTTTTTTGAAGTACACTTTTGTTGTTTGGGAGTACAATCTTGTTTTTTGGGAGTACAATCTTGTTTTTTGGAATTACACTTATATAAATTACAATTCCAGTGTCAAAACAGTGTAAACAATAATTCTAGTTGCCATGTTGCTAAGGACTATAAATATATTTCTTGTATTCTGCTAAATTATGGCGCAGTCTTGCAAGAAAAAATGAAAAACAGCTACTTTACCTAAGGGTACTGTAGTGGATCACTTCCATGTCTTATCTATCACTACTGAGGACAGACAGGGGGAGAGAAAAACTAGTTTCTTATATAGAAAACACCTCTCAGGTTCGTTTTTGTTGCCAATATATCAGTGTTTGTTAAAATTTTATGCATGAAAGAGAAAAACTGAGTGCAGCTCCAACTTAAGCTTATTTATTTAAATAGTATCACTTAGATTACGAGTTTTGCGCTAAACAGGGTGCGAAACTAACGTCCAAAAAGTTGCGTTATTTCACTCTCCATAGCACTGCCAATACGAGTTACTGAAAAGCCTCCTTGTGCGTGCGATATGGTGGCATTAAGCTCCATACTGCACAAAATCCAAGGGCTGATTTGACGTGCTTGTGCACGCTTTCCCCCACAGACATCAATGGGGAGAGAGTGTTAGAAAAAAACACCTGAAGTGCGGAATAAAAAAAATCTCCAAAACGCATCCCAATTGATGTCTATGGGGGAAAAAAAAGTTACGTTTAAACCTAACACCCTAACATAAACCCCTAGGCCTCTATTTATCAAGCTGTCTACTTACCTGCATTCTACGGCACCAATACACTCGCCTAAGATCTCCTAACATCGCTGCCGCGGACCTGAATACGTTCGCCAAAATTATCAAGAAAGCTGTCAAAAAGCCACGCACCAAGTACGGAGTGATGAGCAGCCGACTGTTGTTAACTAACAGTCATCGATCTCGCTGCTCTTCGGCTTTTTTACAGCTTTCTTTCTACCCTGTCACTAAGCACCCAAACTATACTATACTGTTTACCCCCTATACCGCCGCTCCCGGAGCCCTCCGCAACTCTAATAAAGTTATTAACCCCTAAACCGCCACTCCCGGACCCCGCCGCAACTCTAATAAAGTTATTAACCCCTAAACCGCCGCTCCTGGACCCCGCTGCCACCTACATTATACATATTAACCCCTAATCTGCCCCCCTATACCGCCAATAGATCAGAACAGCCAATAGAATGCAAGGTCAATCCTATCGGCTGATTGGATCAGCCAATCGGATTGACCTTCAATCCGACTGGCTGATTGCATCAGCCAATCGGATTTTTCCTACCTTAATTCCGATTGGCTGATAGAATCCTATCAGCCAATCAGAATTCAAGGGACGCCATCTTGGATGACGTCATTTAAAGGAACTGTCATTCGTTGTTTAGTTGTCGGGATCGATGGATGCTCCGCGTCGGATGTCTTCAAGATGGAGCCGCTCCTCGTCGGATGGAAGAAGATAGAAGATGCCGTCTGGATGAAGACTTCTGCCCATCTGGAGGACCTCTTCTAGCCGGATTGGATGAAGACTTCTGCCCATCTGGAGGACCTCTTCTAGCCGGATTGGATGAAGACTTCTGCCCATCTGGAGGACCACTTCGCCCGGATTCGTTGAGAACTTAGGCCCGGCTGGGTGAAGATGGCTCAAGGTAGGGTGATCTTCAGGGGGCTAGTGTTAGTTTTTTTTAAGGGGGGTTTGGGTGGGTTTTAGAGTAGGGTTGGGTGTGTGGATGGTGGGTTTTAATGTTGGGGGGGTGTATTTCTTTTTTTACAGGTAAAAGTGCTGATTACTTTGGAGCAATGCCCCACAAAAAGCCCTTTTAAGGGCTATTTGTAATTTAGTATAGGGTAGAGAATTTTATTATTTTGGGGGGGATTTTTTAGTTTATTCGGGGGCTTAATTAGGTGTAATTAGTTTAAAATTCTTGTAATTTTTTTTATTTTCTGTAATTTAGTGTTTGTTTTTTTTGTACTTTAGTTAATTTTAGTTAATTTTATTTAATTGTAGGTAATTGTATTTAATTAATTAAATTTATTTAATTGTAGTATAGTGTTAGGTGTAATTGTAACTTAGGTTAGGATTTATTTTACAGGTAAATTTGTCTTTATTTTAGCTAGGTAGTTATTAAATAGTTAATAACTATTTAATAACTATTGTACCTAGTTAAAATAAATACAAAGTTGCCTGTAAAATAAAAATAAACCCTAAAATAGCTATAATGTAATTATTAGCTATCTTAGGGTTTATTTTATAGGTAAGTATTTAGTTTTAAATAGGAATAATTTAGTTAATAATAGTAATTTTATTTAGATTAATTTAAATAATATTTAAGTTAGGGGGGTGTTAGGGTTAGACTTAGGTTTAGGGGTTAATAACTTTGATATAGTGGCGGCGGTGTAGGGGTGGCAGGATAGGGGCTAATAAGTTTAATGTAGGTGGCGGCGGTGTAGGGGGGGGGCAGGATAGGAATTAATAAGTTTAATGTAGGGGGCGGTGGGCTCTGGGAGCGGCGGTTTAGCAAACATTTTATTTAGTTGCGGCGGGGTCCGGGAGCGGCAGTTTAGGGGTTAAACATTTTATTTAGTTGCGGCGGGGTCCGGGAGCGGTGGTTTAGGGGTTAATACGTATAATGTAGGTGGCGGCGGTGTCAGGGAGGCAATTTAGGGGTTAATACATATAAAGTAGGTGGCGGCGGTGTAGGGGGGGCAGATTAGGGGTGTTTAGACTCGGGGTACATGTTAGGGTGTTAGGTGCAGACACTTCCCATAGGAATCAATGGGATATCGAGCAGCAGCGAACATGAGCTTTCGCTGCTTTCCGACTCCCATTGATTCAGGGCGGCGGATTGAAAACCAGGTACGCTGGGTCGGAATAGTGGCGAGCGTACCTGGTTGTTCTTTGATAACTTCCAAAAGTAGTCAGATTGTGCCGAACTAGCGTTTGGAACATCTGTAGTGACGTAAGCATCGATCTGTGTCGGACTGAGTACGGCGGATCGTATGTTACGTCACTATATTCTACTTTTGCCGGTCTGTAGGGCTTGATAACTATGGCGAATCAGCTTAGCCACAAAAACGCTGCGGAATTCCAGCGTATTTGCGGTTGATGGCTTGATAAATAGAGGCCCTATTCTAAACACCCCTAATCTGCCACCCCAGACATTGCCGACACCTAAATAAAGCTATTAATCCCTATTCCACCACTCCCCAATGTCGCCGACAATATAATAAAGTTATAAACCCCTATTCCACCGCTCCCCAACATCGCCAACACTATAATAAAGTTATTAACCCTTAAACCTTTGGCCTCCCACATCGCCGCCACTAAATAAACCTATTAACCCCTAAACCTCCGGCATCCCACATCGCCGCCACTAAATAAACCTATTAATCCCTAAACCTCCGGCCCCCCACATCGCCGCTACTAAATAAACCTATTAACCCTTAAACTGCCAGATCCCCCACATCGCAAAAGACTAAATTAAACTATTAACCCCTAAACCTAACACCCCCTAACTTTAAATTAAAATTACAATATAACTATCTTAAAATAAATAAAAACTTACCTGTGAAATAAAAATAAACCTAAAATTAAACTATAAATTAACCTAACATTAACATTCTAATAAAATAAAAAAATACTACCAATTAAAAAATCTAAATGACAAATTTAAAAAAACCTAACACTAAAAAAAATATTAAAAAATCTAAAATTACAAAAAATAATAAACACTTAATTACAAAATATAAGAAACACTAAGCTTACAAAAACAAAATTATCAAAAATAAAAACAATTACACCTAATCTAATAGCACTATAAAAATAAAAAGCCCCCCCAAAATAAAAACACCCCCTAGCCTACAATAAACTACCAATAGCCCTTAAAAGGGCCTTTTGTAGGGCATTGCCCTAAGTTAAACAGCTCTTTTACCTGTAAAAAAATACAAAGTCCCCCCAACAGTAAAACCCACCACCAAACCAACTCCCCAAAATAAAAAACCTAACTCTAAAAAAAACTTAAGCTACCCATTGCCCCTAAAGGGGCATTTGTATGGGCATTGCCATTAAAAGGACATTCAGATCTTTTTCCCTGCCCTTAAAAGGGCATTCAGCTTTTTTACAAAAGCCTAAAGCCCTAATCTAAAAAAAAAAAACACCCCCCAAAAAACTAACACTAACCCCAGAATATCTACTGACGGTTCCTGAAGTCTGGACATCCATCTTCATGTAGGCGGCGAGAAGTCTTCATTTAGGCGGCGACAACTTCATCCATCTTGGTGACGTCTGTTCAAAACAGCCAATAGGATGAGAGCTACGGAAATCCTTTTGGCTGATTTGAACAGCCAATAGGATTTCAGTAGCTCTCATCCTATTGGCTGTTTTGAACAGCCAATAGGATTTCAGAAGCTCTCATCCTATTGGCTGATTTGAACCTTGCATTCAAAATCAGTGTACGGCGGTGACCGTATGAAGAGGACGCTCCGAGCAGGATGTCATCGCCGTCCAGGATAGCTCCGCTCCTCGCCATCGGTTGAAGATAGAAGAAGTCCCCGAGATGGATGAAGGTGTCGCCGCCTGGATGAAGACTTCTCACCGCCTGGATGAAGATGAATGTCCAGACTTCAGGAACCATGAGTAGATATTCTGAGGTTAGTGTTAGTTTTTTTTCTTCATTTTTTGATGTTTTTTTTTTTAGATAAGGGCTTTTCTAAAAGAGCTGAATGCCCTTTTAAGGGCAGTGAAAAAGAGCTGAATGCCCTATTAAGGGCAATGCCCATACAAATGCCCCTTTAGGGCAGTGGGTAGCTTAGTTAGCAAGGTTTTTTTATTTTGGGGAGTTGGTTGGATGGTGGGTTTTACTGTTGGGGGGAATTTGTATTTTTTTACAGGTAAAAGAGGACTTAGGTCAATGCCCTACAAAAGGCCCATTTATTCCATGTTCCAATCAGCCAATAGAATGCAAGCTCAATCCTATTGGCTATGGCTAACACCCTAACATAAACCCCGAGTCTAAACACCCCAAATCTGCCGCCCCCAACATCGCTGACACCTACAGTACACTTATTAACCCCTAATCTGCTGCCCCCAACGTTGCCGCCACCTACATACACTTATTAACCCCTAATCTGCCGCCCCCAATGTCGCCGCCACCGAATACACTTATTAACCCCTAATCTGCCACCCCTAACATCGCCACCACCTACATTACAGTTATTAACCCCTAATCTGCCACCCCCAATGTCGCCGCCACCTACATACACTTATTAACCCCTAATCTGCCGACCCCTTCAATGTTGCCGCCACTATACTAAAGTTATTAACCCCTAAACCTAACACCCCCTAACTTTAATGTAATTAAAATAAATCTAAATAAAACTTACCATCATTAACAAAATAATTCCTATTTAAAACTAAATACTTACCTATAAAATAAACCCTAAGCTAGCTACAATATAACCAATAGTTACATTGTAGCTAGCTTAGGTTTTATTTTTATTTCACAGGCAAGTTTGTATTTATTTTAACTAGGTAGAATAGTTACTAAATAGTTATTAACTATTTACTAACTACCAAGTTAAAATAAATACAAAATTACCTGTGAAATAAAAGCTCACCTGTCTTACACTAACACCTAACCTTACACTACAATTAAATAAATTACATTTATTAAATACAATTAACTAATTTACAAAAAAAACAAACACTAAATTACACAAAATAAAAAAAATAAATGATCAAAATATTTAAACTAATTAAACCTAATCTAATAGCCTGTCAGGTATCTGCTGGAGTGTATGTACCTTTAAACAAACTCTATATAAGGCTACTCCTCCCCCTACCACCTGCCAATTAATTTGGTTGTGTTACTGAACAAACGACCTGCATGCAGATTCTGCTGACGCTCTGCAAAGATAATTTAATATCAAGCTTCAAGATTATATTCCTGTGAATAACCTTAACGTTTCCAACCATTTCAAACAATCTGCTCACTAAAGGATTACTAACGGACTGTTTGTTATCTGGCGAGTACAAACTAATCTAATCCCTGTTCATCCACCTCACAGGATACATAAGCCTTCACCGGACCGTAACAACAATTCATCTGTTACCTAAGTCGCTGTGTTTCATATGAACTGAGATTTGAATACCGGCTACTCTGCTTCCAGCCTCTCATTGCCTTGTTCGGCTTCCAGCCGTTCGCTCTCTGTGCTCTCATCGTGCACACAGCCTGTCAGTACATTCAGCGACCTGATTGGTCAGACAGTACACACCTCTCTCACAGTCGCTACCGCTGCAGCTCCACGCACCGCTCCTCTCTCACAGACGCTGCCGCTGCAGCTCCAAGCACCACTCCTTACTGTAAGTTACAACGGACTCTGTTGTGTGTGCTCTCTCAATAGTCTCTTGTTCAAGACCTATGCCAACCATCTCAGTGAGCCAACAGCTAGCGAAGACAACCTCATCTCATTGCATTTAACTACTAAACTGCTGTTCTCCTACTAAAGTGCAGTCTGACTGTCTCATATACATCTCCTGTAACAAGATAACAGGAGTCACACTAAATATCTTAACTATACTTTCATATTTGGTCTGCAGTTGAGATTCACTGTTCACAAGTCCTGACATATTAATTGGCCTAAAAAAAAAATAATGGATCCAGCAGACCTTCCCAACGTTGTGTACAACCTCACACAACGTGTGGATCAACTCTCACAGGCTTTCAGAGAGCTCCAATTGCAAAATGATAATTTGAGGGCAGCTTTAAGGGATAATACACCAGAACCACAAGTCTGCTTACCGGAAAGATTTTCAGGTGACAGAAAGAATTTCAGACAATTCAGGAATGCCTGCTACCTTTTGTTTCAAATGCGCCCAAGGACCTATCAAACAGAGAGGCTAAAGGTTATGACTGTTATTTCCTTTCTGTCTGGTGAAGCCAGGATCTGGGCCGATAATCTTTTTGAAAATAATGATCCTTCTCTCACTTCTTTGACTGATTTCTTCACACAAATGAGCTTACTTTACGAAGATACGCAAAAACAGCTCACGGCAGAAGCCAAGATGCGTTCCCTTAGACAGGGTAGACGTCCAGTGGAGGAATACCTCTCAGAATTCAAACTATACATCAAAGACTCTGAATGGAGTGAGGTAGCATTACGGAATCAGTATCGTTTGGGACTATCGGATATCCTCAAGGATGAAATAGCCCGTACTGAACTCCCCAATACTCTGGAAGGTATCATGAACCTCTCCATACAGATAGATCGTAGAATCAGAGAGAGACGTTCCGAAAGACAACAGTCTGAACCTCCGCTAAGAATGACCTCACCTTCCCAAGGTACAAAGGATTCCTCTGTTCCCATGGAGATGGGTTTCACAAAAGGCCCACTCACACTAGAAGAAAGGCATCGCAGACAGCAGAAGGACCTATGTATGTATTGCGCTTCCCCTGCTCATACAGTAAAGAACTGCCCTCTGCTCCAACGTCAGAAAAAAAGTAAGTTGACAGTCACTAGGAATTGTCTAACTAACAAGATATCTGATGTTGCTTACTGTACTCTCCCCTTATCCTTACAGTGGGACCACCAGGCCCTTCAGGCGGAAGCAATCATTGATTCTGGAGCCTATGCAAACTTCATTGACTTATCCCTTGTAAAAAAAAAAAAAATTCCCTTGTGTGTGAAAGCAGTACCCGTGTCTCTACGTGTTATTGATGGTTCCATGGTGAGCTCTGGTCCCATTACACATCACACAGTTCCTCTTAGAGTCACTATAGGTAAGGGGCACACTGAATTGATATGCTTTGATGTCATTCCTTCCCCTTTATTTCCTATAGTGTTGGGGTTGTCATGGTTACAGCAACATCAGCCCTCCATCTGCTGGCAGTCCCTACAAGTGGACTTGAACTCCACTTACTGCGTTGAGACCTGTTATCCTCAACAGAATATACTACATCTTTCAAACCCAACGATCCCCGCTGAATATCAGGATTTTCAGGATGTTTTTGACAAGAAGCAGGCAGAATCTCTGCCCCCACATCGGATATACGACTGTCCTATTGAGTTGTTACCTGGATCAACCATCCCCTATGGGCACTTATATCCCCTCTCACAACCTGAACTGGATCATTTAAAAGCTTACTTGGATGAAAATTTGAAGAAGGGTTTCATCCGTCCATCTACATCCCCGGCAGGCGCTGGGATGTTTTTTGTGAAAAACAAAGACAATTCTTTACGTCCTATAATCGACTACCGTGAGTTGAATAGAAGAACCAAAAAGAACAGGTATCCTCTTCCCTTGATCTCTGAACTGGTGGAACGTCTCAGTAAGGCTACTGTTTACACCAAGCTAGATCTCAGAGGGGCGTACAACCTGATTAGGATCAGGGAAGGGGATGAGTGGCTCACCGCTTTCCGCACAAGATACGGTCTTTATGAGTATTTGGTGATGCCATTCGGGCTCTGCAACGCCCCTGCTACGTTCCAATACTTCATCAATGATGTCTTCAGGGATTTATTGGACGTATGTGTTGTTATTTATTTGGATGATATCCTTATCTATTCAAACTCCATAGAAGAACATAAAAAGCATGTCCGTTGGGTTTTGGGCAGACTTAGGACTCACCACTTATATGCCAAGTTGGAGAAGTGTTCATTCCATTCCAATGAAATAACTTTCCTAGGTTATAACATTTCCTCATCAGGGGTTAAGATGGAAGAAGATAAGATTGATGCTATACTCAAGTGGCCTACACCTCGCTGTAAAAAGGATGTTCAACGGTTTCTAGGCTTTGCCAACTTCTATCGGAAGTTTATCAAAAAATTCTCCAAGAACACCATGACTCTCCGCTTGCAGGTCACTCAGGCATTCGCAAAACCACCGAATTGATTACAAGAAATTTCTGGTGGCCAGACCTCCACCGAACTGTGGATTCATTCATCAAATCTTGTCAAATTTGTGCAGTATCCAAGTCTGATAGATCCAAACCTTTTGGCGAGCTCCAACCACTGCCGATACCTGAAAGGCCTTGGCACACAATCGGTTTGGATTTTATTGTGGAGTTACCAGAATCTAATCATTCCAACACCATCATGGTAGTGGTGGACTTCCTCACAAAGATGGCACACTTTATTCCTCACCACAAACTACCCACAGCTACAGAAACCGCAGTTCTTTTCCTTAAACATGTCGTACGTCTCCATGGCTTGCCATCGATCATAGTCTCTGACAGGGGCTCACAATTCACTTCCAGATGCTGGAGACACTTGTGCTCTGTTTTAAAAATAGACCATCGGTATAGCACGGCTTTCCATCCTCAAACAAACGGCCAAACGGAGAGAGTGAACCAATGGATAGAGCAGTATATACGTTGTTACTGCTCCCACCAACAAGATGCTTGGGAAAGTAATATTCCTATGGCTGAGTTTGCATACAATAACACCTTCAACTCTTCCATAAAGTGTTCACCATTTTACGCAAATTATGGTTATCATCCGACATTCCATCTCTACCCACATCTTAACATCACATCTCCACATGTGGACGATACCTCCAGAACTTTATCGGACATAGTTGTATTCCTCAAAGATAATATCAAGCTAGCTCAGCAAAGCTATAAACGCTATTATGACTCAAAAAGACGTAAACCTCCTTCCTACCTTATAGGGGATAAGGTTTGGCTATCAACAAAATACTTAAAATTGAAGACCCCTTCTAAGAAATTCTCCCAACTCTACATAGGACCTTACGAGATATCTAAAGTAATAAATGAAAATGCCGTCACTTTGTCCCTTCCTCCTGAGTTACCTGTGCATCCCACATTCCATGTATCTCTTTTGAAGCCCTATGTTCCTACCAGACAACAGTTATCTGGGCAATCGATTCCTCCGGTGGTCGTTGATGAAAATGTGTATGAGATCTCAGATATACTCAACTCAAGGATACACCATGGTCAACTGCAGTATTTAATCCGATGGAAGGGTTGCACTGCTGAGGAGGATTCTTGGGAACCTGCTACTAATGTTAATGCCACTCGCCTAATTGCTCGATTCCACAGGGATCATCCTGACGATCCAAATGTAAGTGCTGCGGTGCAGCACCTTTGACGGGGGGATCTGTCAGGTATCTGCTGGAGTGTATGTACCTTTAAACAAACTCTATATAAGGCTACTCCTCCCCCTACCACCTGCCAATTAATTTGGTTGTGTTACTGAACAAACGACCTGCATGCAGATTCTGCTGACGCTCTGCAAAGATAATTTAATATCAAGCTTCAAGATTATATTCCTGTGAATAACCTTAACGTTTCCAACCATTTCAAACAATCTGCTCACTAAAGGATTACTAACGGACTGTTTGTTATCTGGCGAGTACAAACTAATCTAATCCCTGTTCATCCACCTCACAGGATACATAAGCCTTCACCGGACCGTAACAGCAATTCATCTGTTACCTAAGTCGCTGTGTTTCATATGAACTGAGATTTGAATACCGGCTACTCTGCTTCCAGCCTCTCATTGCCTTGTTCGGCTTCCAGCCGTTCGCTCTCTGTGCTCTCATCGTGCACACAGCCTGTCAGTACATTCAGCGACCTGATTGGTCAGACAGTACACACCTCTCTCACAGTCGCTACCGCTGCAGCTCCACGCACCGCTCCTCTCTCACAGATGCTGCCGCTGCAGCTCCAAGCACCACTCCTTACTGTAAGTTACAACGGACTCTGTTGTGTGTGCTCTCTCAATAGTCTCTTGTTCAAGACCTATGCCAACCATCTCAGTGAGCCAACAGCTAGCGAAGACAACCTCATCTCATTGCATTTAACTACTAAACTGCTGTTCTCCTACTAAAGTGCAGTCTGACTGTCTCATATACATCTCCTGTAACAAGATAACAGGAGTCACACTAAATATCTTAACTATACTTTCATATTTGGTCTGCAGTTGAGATTCACTGTTCACAAGTCCTGACATAGCCCTATCAAAATAAAACAGTCCCCCCAATGTCACGGTTCACCAATTCCTGTTATCTGTTCAAGGTTATAATGATTTGAGTTAGAATCACAGTCTCTGATATATAAATAGTAACAGCTACTATTCACTTAACTGATGTCTCTTTAAGAACTATGTGCAGACTTAGGATATATATGTTGCTCAACATGGATACAAATGGACTTTAAACAACAGGTAACCAACATGAGAAGTGGAAACACATTTGTTACAACTGAAACAATGTGTTCCGCAATTGAGCAGTTTATTTCAATCTTCCCTCGTTACTATACTTACAACGTCAGTTTCTGCGTGACATGTAAACAGTGAGTACAGAGTTGTATATCGATAAAATGAAATATATATGTGCATGAGATTACCCAGAGTTGAAGGAGAAGCTATCTTACCAAGTCTTGCGGCTTAACTTGGAGACAGTGGAGCGGAGCCGAGATGGATGTGACGTCACTGCCGTCCGATGAACTCCGAGATGAAGCGAGAGATAGTGCGAAAAGGAATAGACACATAGACACAATTCTAAGCTGTTATATGTTTATTCTAGTGGCGGTGATGTCCGGAGCGGCAGATTAGGGGTTAATAATTTTATTTTAGTGCTTGCGATGTGGGAGGGCCTCGGTTTAGGGGTTAATAGGTAGTTTATGGGTGTTAGTATACTTTTTAGCATTTTAGTTATGAGTTTTATGTTACGGCGTTGTAACATAAAACCCATAACTACTGACTTTCAGTTTACGGTATGGATCTTGTAGTTATGGTCTGTACCGCTCACTTTTTGGCCTCCCAGGCAAAATCGTAATACCGGCGCTGTGGAAGTCCCATTGAAAAAGGACTTTTGGAAAGTTGCTGTAGTTATGTTGTGTTCCGGCCAAAAAAGTGTGCGGTGCAGCTAAACCTGCAAAACTTGTAATACCAGCGGTAGTGAAAAAGAGCCATAACGCTGCTTTTTCACTCATACCGCAAAACTCGTAATCTAGCCAATAGTAATTCACTGTATATTTTGACATTTATATTGTTCCTTAACCATATATCTTTCTGATCTAGTTCTGAGGAATGTTTTCAGAAATATTTCTTATGGTGTTCTTGTATTAAAAGAGAGAGAGAATAATAGATACGTCTAAGGAACAGGAAGGAATAGAATAAAAAGAACAGTACACAAAGGAAAAAAATAGACCACTTTTTTTCTAATATGATATTTCATCTATCTCTTATTTGCTGATTGTAATGGTTTACTACATTTACGGCTAGATTTAGAGTTTTGACGGTAACGACCCGCGTAGCTAACGCTGGCTTTTTCCCCCCCGCACCTTTTAAATACCGCTGGTATTTAGAGTTCACAGAATGGCTGCGTTAAGCTCCAAAAAAGGAGCGTAGAGCATAATTTACCGCCACTGCAACTCTCAATACCAGCTTCAAAAACGTGCTCGTGCACGATTCCCCCATAGGAAACAATGGGGCAGTTTGGGATGAAAAAAAACCTAACACCTGCAAAAAAGCAGCGTTAAGCTCCTAACGCAGCCCCATTGTTTCCTATGGGGAAACAGTTTCTAAGTCTGCACCTAACACCCTAACATGTACCCCGAGTCTAAACACCCCTAACCTTACACTTATTAACCCCAAATCTGCCGCCCCCGCTATCGCTGACACCTGCATATTTTTTTTAACCCCTAATCTGCCGCTCCGTACACCGCCGACCCCTATATTATATTTATTAACCCCTAATCTGCCCCCCACAACATCGCCGCCAGCTACCTACAAAATTAACCCCTAATCTGCTGACCGGACCTCACTGCTAATATAATAAATGTATTAACCCCTAATCCGCCTCACTCCCGCCTCAATAACCCTATAATAAATAGTATTAACCCCTAATCTGCCCTCCCTAACATCGCTGACACCTAACTTCAAGTATTAACCCCTAATCTGCCGACCGGACCTCACCGCTATTCTAATAAATTTATTAACCCCTAAAGCTAAGTATAACCCTAGCACTAACACCCCCCTAAATTAAATATAATTTAAATCTAACGAAATAAATGAACTCTTATTAAATAAATTATTCCTATTTAAAGCTAAATACTTACCTGTAAAATAAACCCTAATATAGCTACAATATAAATTATAATTATATTGTAGCTATTTTAGGATTAATATTTATTTTACAGGCAACTTTGTAATTATTTTAACCAGGTACAATAGCTATTAAATAGTTAATAACTATTTAATAGCTACCTAGTTAAAATAATTGCAAAATTACCTATAAAATAAATCCTAACCTAAGTTACAATTAAACCTACACTATCAATAAATTAATTACATAAAATACCTACAATTATCTACAATTAAACCTAACACTACACTATCAATAAATTAATTACATAAAATACCTACAAATAAATACAATTAAATAAACTAACTAAATTACAAAAAAATAAATAACTAAGTTACAATTTTTTTTTTAATAATTTACAAACATTAGAAAAAGATTACAACAATTTTAAGCTAATTACACCTACTCTAAGCCCCCTAATAAAATAACAAAGCCCCCCAAAATAAAAAAGTGCCCTACCCTATTCTAAAATTAAAATAGAAAAGCTCTTTTACCTTACCAGCCCTTAAAAGGGCCTTTTGCGGGGCATGCCCCAAAGAAAACAACTCTTTTGCCTGTAAAAAATAACATACAATAACCCCCCCAACATTACAACCCATCACCCACATACCCCTAATCTAACCCAAACCCCCCTTAAATAAACCTAACACTAAGCCCCTGAAGATCATCCTACCTTATCTTCACCACGCCGGGTATCACTGATCGGTCCAGGCTCCGAAGTCTTCATCCAAGCCCAAGCGGGGTCTGAAGAGGTCCATGATCCGGCTGAAGTCTTGGCCCAAGCGGGGACTGAAGAGGTCCATGATCCGGCTGAAGTCTTCATCCAAGCGGGGGCTGAAGAGGTCCATGATTCGGCTGAAGTCTTCATCCAAGCGGGAGCTGAAGAGGTCCATGATCCGGCTGAAGTCTTCTATCAAGCGGCATCTTCAATCTTCTTTCTTCCGGATCCATCTTCATCCTGCCGACGCGGAACATCCTTCTTCACCGACGACTTCCCGACGAATGACGGTTCCTTTAAGGGACGTCATCCAAGATGGCGTCCCTCGAATTCCGATTGGCTGATAGGATTCTATCAGCCAATCGGAATTAAGGTAGGAAAATTCTGATTGGCTGATGGAATCAGCCAATCAGATTCAAGTTCAATCCGATTGGCTGATCCAATCAGCCAATCAGATTGAGCTTGCATTCTATTGGCTGTTCCGATCAGCCAATAGAATGCGAGCTCAATCTTATTGGCTGAATCGGAATTCGAGGGACGCCATCTTGGATGACGTCCCTTAAAGGAACCGTCATTCGTCGGGAAGTCGTCAGTGAAGATGACGGTTCCGCGTCGGTGGGATGAAGATGGATCCGGAAGAAAGAAGATTGAAGATGCCGCTTGATAGAAGACTTCAGCCGGATCATGGACCTCTTCAGCTCCCGCTTGGATGAAGACTTCAGCCGGATCATGGACCTCTTCAGCCCCCGCTTGGATGAAGACTTCAGCCGGATCATGGACCTCTTCAGCCCCCGCTTGGGCTTGGATGAAGACTTCGGAGCCTGGACCGATCGGTGATACCCGGCGTGGTGAAGATAAGGTAGGATGATCTTCAGGGGCTTAGTGTTAGGTTTATTTAAGGGGGGTTTGGGTTAGATTAGGGGTATGTGGGTGGTGGGTTGTAATGTTGGGGGGGTATTGTATGTTATTTTTTACAGGCAAAAGAGCTGTTTTCTTTGGGGCATGCCCCGCAAAAGGCCCTTTTAAGGGCTGGTAAGGTAAAAGAGCTTTTCTATT
The DNA here is from genome assembly GCF_027579735.1 of Bombina bombina. Taxonomy (NCBI): domain Eukaryota; kingdom Metazoa; phylum Chordata; class Amphibia; order Anura; family Bombinatoridae; genus Bombina; species Bombina bombina. Next base: position 695,690,940 of record NC_069504.1, on the reverse strand, counting down.
TTAATTTTAGAATAGGGTAGGGCATTTTTATATTTTGGGGGGCTTTGTTATTTTATTAGGGGGCTTAGAGTAGCTGTAATTAGCTTAAAATTGTTGTAATCTTTTTCTAATGTTTGTAAATTATTTTTTTATTTTTTGTAACTTAGTTATTTTTTTATTTTTTGTACTTTAGTTAGTTTATTTAATTGTATTTATTTGTAGGTATTTTATGTAATTAATTTATTGATAGTGTAGTGTTAGGTTTAATTGTAACTTAGGTTAGGATTTATTTTACAGGTAATTTTGTAATTATTTTAACTAGGTAGCTATTAAATAGTTATTAACTATTTAATAGCTATTGTACCTGGTTAAAATAAATACAAAGTTGCCTGTAAAATAAATATTAATCCTAAAATAGCTACAATATAATTATTATTTATATTGTAGCTATATTAGGGTTTATTTTACAGGTTAGTATTTAGCTTTAATTAGGATTAATTTATTTAATAAGAGTTCATTTATTTCGTAAGATAAAAATTATATTTAACTTAGGGGGGTGTTAGTGTTAGGGTTAGACTTAGCTTTAGGGGTTAATAAATTTAATAGAGTAGCGGTAAGGTCCAGTCGGCAGATTAGGGGTTAATACTTGAAGTTAGGTGTCAGTGATGTTAGGGAGGGGAGATTAGGGGTTAATATTATTTATTATAGGGTTAGTGAGGCGGATTAGGGGTTAATAACTTTATTATAGTAGTGGTGAGGTCCGGTCGGCAGATTAGGGGTTAATAATTGTAGGTAAGGTAGCAGCGACGTTGGGGGCGGCAGATTAGGGGTTAATAAATATAATATAGGGGTCGGCGGTGTTAGGGGCAGCAGATTAGGGGTACATAGGGATAACGTAGGTGGCGGCGGTGTGCGGTCGGCAAATTAGGGGTTAAAAATTTTTAATAAAGTGGCGGCGATGTGGGGGGACCTCGGTTTAGGGGTACATAGGTAGTTTATGGGTGTTAGTGTACTTTAGAGCACAGTAGTTAAGAGCTTTATGAACCGGCGTTAGCCCAGAAAGCTCTTAACTCCTGGCTTTTCTCTGCGGCTGGAGTTTTGTCGTTAGATTTCTAACGTTCACTTCAGCCAAGACTCTAAATACCGGCGTTAGAAAGATCCCATTGAAAAGATAGGATATGCAAATGGCGTAGGGGGATCTGCGGTATGGAAAAGTTGTGGCTGGAAAGTGAGCGTTAGACCCTTACCTACACAACTCTAAATACCAGCGGTAGCCCAAAACCAGCGTTAGGAGCCTCTAACGCTGGTTTTGACGGCTAACGCCAAACTCTAAATCTAGATGTTATTGTTGAAATGCATTTTTCCCTGGGAGCCTAATAGAGATTGCTATATATAAATGTGATATTTTTTGTATCCCCTACATCTAGGGTTGTCAGCTAAGCGCTATAAAAATACTGGACAACCTATAGGTGACTGGACACGGGTTGTAGCTGGGTTCACACAATGTCTGCACAAAAGCTCAACCTTAGGCCCCACCCTTGATCCCACCACATATATTTTTCATACAGACAACTAAGCAGTCATTTTTTCTCCTTAGTTGCCAGTAACACATGTACGTAGTAGTGATGTGACCCCTTTGGCTACCAGAAGTAAACACCAAGCAATGATTGAACAAACCCCATGTTTGCCTAAAACACATATAAAAGAAAATGCACAGTGTAACTTCTTTTTGAGCCATATTTCTAATGCATAAAGGCATAGAAAGCCCTTTTTATTTAGCTGACAGGGGTCTTTAAGTGTCCAGTATTTTAGTACAAATTGTACTGGACAGCCTGCTAAAATATCGGACACCCTATTTGTATGGATCAGATCAGCTATAATTAATATAAAATTGATACAGACATAAAGGCTTCTAAATGTGGGGACTCTACTATTAAATAATGACAGACCTCGCACCTGTAGTTTCTTAGCTACACTGCACAATTACATATGCTAATTAGTATGGCTGGTACCCCCAGAGGTAATCACATGACATGATCCTGAGGCTCAGCCATCGCTCTGTAGATATTACCTGACCAAAGCAGTTCATGACATTTTAATAATGTATTCTCAACATATAAGCACTGGAAACTCAGGATTTATAATGGGAGTTTTGTTAGAACTTAAAAACAGTAAACACATTGTAATTAGGAGACATTTCTGTTACTATCCTATAGAATAACATATCAGCCAAGTGTAAACATTTGTTTAACAAAATAAAATCCTGTTTACTGCAATTGGTTTTCAATAGAAAAACTGCACCCAATACTCACCTTATTTGGAGGAGCCAAATAAGTTTGAGTCGGCAGACAACAAGGCTAATCATTGCCATTAAGTTAGTATAAAGTGAATTGTTTTGCAGTTGTTATCTATTAAAGCCAATTAGGAAAATATGTGTTGCAGAGTTAGCTCTGAAAAGTCAGCAGGATGCAGTTCCAACTCAATGTACAATTTTCAGAGCTAATTACTTGAAAAGGGGCAAAATAAATAATGAGTATATCCCAAAGTTGTTTTATTATGCATAATTAAACATCTTATGTTAAAACTACACTAATAACAGGCTAAACTGACAATCATGGTATAATGTGATGCCTGGTTGTCATGGTAACAGTCTTAAAGGAGTGGCTTATGTGATGCAGCAGTTATGTCACAAAACCAACTGACAGCACAAAGCAACCACCCTCATAACTGATGCTAACTTTACTAGAGTTGCCAGACTGATCCTGCTGAGCTTCAGTATTGACTGACATGTAATTATTAGTTATCTAATATCTTTATTTCACAGCTAGCACATTACATTACAGCTTGGCTTTACAACTACAGCTCTGTATATGTGCTGGTGAGAAGAACAGTGACTACCTCCAACACAATGCAAATGGCATCCGGTGGGAGCTGCAGGTATTAACACCAATTACTACAGGTAGTATTACCATGATCACCCCAACTCAGTAACTAAATAATATTGTCATCTTTTTATACACTGTAAAATAATACAGATAAATTACAGAAGTAATAGCTTAAACTTTGTAGCTTCCTATGGGCACCAGTACTCTGAGACAAAACATAGCATACAAACCTTGCATAATAATAATTAATATTATCTTCACATCTTTATTTAAAAATAAATATAATTTATTAAATATAATATAATAAATATAATATTTATAAATATATTTTTTTTAAACATATTATAGCATTATCTATATTATAGCCAAAATTGTAGGGCACACCAATACCTTTCTGTGCTTCCTCTACATATCTTTATATGACTTGCAGCTGGCAGTAAAGGCTTTAAACCAGCTTTAAGGATGGTAAGAATTACTGCAAATGCTCTAAAGCAAAGACTTCTAGTAAAGGCCTAGAATATAAACCCCACGGCATGGGTCTGCAATTTATATGCTGCACACTCACTGGTGTTGGGACCCTCATTAAACACTGTACTCTAAGGTGTTGCATCTGATGCAGCTGTTTTTTTCTGCTTGACCCGGATGAAGACAAGGCAACTGGGGATCTGAAATAAATTCAGATCAGACTGATGCACATCTGGCCAGCAGTATTCGTGCTGATGACAGATGTCCTCATGCTGCAAACCAACTGGTGCTGGGACCCTCATTAAACACTGTACTGTAAGGTGAAGAATCTGATGCAGCTGTTTGTTCTGCTTGACCCAGATGAAGGAAAGACAACCGGCGATCTGAAATAAATTCAGATCAGACTGATGCGCATCTGGCCTGCAGTATACGCACTGATGGCAGATGTCCTTCAAGGATTTTTATATTACTAAACTGTAAGTATCTAAGGTAAGATTTTTTGAGATTAACAAGTTTGTAAGCTCTTTGAGCAAGACATCTCATTACCACATTAGATTGTAAATACAGATCCTGCTCCAAGAGCCTACAGACATGTGCAGTGAGGTCAGATAATTTCTCACATTTCTGTCACGCTTTTTCATTACTTTCCCATTTCATAGAAATCTTTAGCTTTAATTTGGTTCTGTATGTTTAAAGCTTTCTGTACTTTTTAAGGCTTATTGATATAAGATATACAAACCATCTCTGTGACACTAGAACTTGAATCAAACACCAACAATAAAACATAATTACACTTACACTGCTATAACTTTAATAAACTGATATTAAATCGAATTGAATGGCTTAAATCAATTTTAACTGCACATATCTGTATAATGTAATAATGTTAAGGATCTTGGTAAAGAAAATACAATGATATGATTAATATGTTTGCACTTATATCCTCAATACAATGCCTTGGCATAGGGACACCAATAATACTACTAGGTTATAAGCACCTTGCCGCCGGTTTACAATTTTATCTGAGAACTGCAGCACCCTGGAACAAGGACTACTATATCTGTGAAACTAAACTTGAATGTCTACAGTCACCATGAGACAAGTACTACTGTTGGATTTTTGAAGCAGAGAGTCCTAGTGAAGCAAAAGATGTGATACGTCATGGGATTGTCCTGTATTTTATACCTCAGATTAGAAATTGAAAAAAAAATACTGCATTATAATGTACAGTGTGTCATGCACCTATGTTCTTGCATTGGATGAAAAATCCTTACAAGATGTGCATAGACTGATTCATATCTGGCAAGCAGTATAACGAAGACTGTAATACTCTATGGCAGTGGCAGGAAGATTGAAGATTTCAGAGAGACTAATGTTATGTCACATGCTGAGTGCAGTCTTACATCAGGGATTTCTTTTATTTCTCTATACTGTAAGTACCCAGAGGTAAGTTCTCCTTAAATACAAGATTGTAAGCTCTTTGAGCAAAGCACTGAAACACTAGATTGTAAGCTCCTTGGAACAGGGTCTGCACTTACAGACTCCCATTGTACCAAATAAATGTATTGTTGTTAATAGAGTGAGATAAAACCTCCATTTAATTAGTTCAGCAAGGAATACATATACAATGCATAGAATATACAAATTATCCCACAGAGTATTACTAATTCAAAATGCATTTTAATATGGCACCCCTTATGCTCCTGTCAGTTTAAACCAGTAGTATAGCAAACTGTGAAATACATGAGGCTTAAATAACACAGCATCAACCATAGGCAGCCTGTTTCGCTACTTTGGGACTCTTTCTCACTCAAGTCATTATGGTTGATGCTGATGTCCTCGAGCATTCCACCCTACAGGGCTGCCCATTATATTGAAATGGATTTTTGAATTGTAAGTGTTGCAATTTTGCACAGATAAGTATATTTATTTTTTGCTAGGATTAATACAATGGAGGACTGAGCCCCAAACGGGCCAAACAGGCTGTCTATGGTTGGTGCTGCTGTTCTGCTCAAGCATTAATTTCACGCTTTGTAAGTGTGGTTACGAAAATTAATGTAATCATCAGCAAAAGTGGCATATAGTCATAAACCTAAAATCAATGCTTGAGTCCAATATTATAGCACCTACATCATACTGAAGAGCCCCAACGAGGGCGAAACAACCTGCCTATGGTGAAAAAACACTTTTAGTAGTATTACAATATTTTATTCCCCTGAAAGACACCACTCTTTTTGTTCTGGGTTTGTATGTAAGCAGAACTATTATAGAATAATAAGGCTTCCATATATTATAAGATTCAAGATTTTACCTGATTTCCAAGTGCCCTTGACATAGTAAAAGTGTTCCTACCTAAAACTATTAAATGTTCAGATGTTCTGCACATATCTGCAATAAATATGATTGTATATTTAAATATGAGGACACAAAGAATATCTGTTAATGAAAGCAGCAACTGGATTACCCGAATCACCCAGCAGCAACTGGATCACCCTAGATCACCCGAAAACCCCTAGCAGTTATGTCCATGATTAATTCAGTGCAGGCCTCCATTTACCAAGTTGCCTACAAGCTCATCATACTGTAACACACCTAGTAAAGAAGGCTTATTTACAGTATACTGAGAACTTGAAAAACAGCCATAATTAAACTTAGAAATCAGCTATTTAGATATTTTTACAAGCTGAATAATAAAGTATGCATTTTTGCACATGTCTAGTAAATTCTTTGCCTTGATATAAAAATCTAATGTTCTAATTCTTGAGAGCATTTATTGTTAAATGTTTGAAGTACACTACAGGTTACATCGTATGGGACCTACTAAAGGGATATAAAACATATTTTTATTCTTTCCGGATTCAGATAGAATATTACAGGCAATTTTAAATGATTTTTCCATTTACTCCTATAATGCGCTTAATTCCCTTGATATACATTGCTGAATTTACAAAACATATCAACATTTAAAAGTACAGTTACACTCATAATAACACTATCTGATACAAAAATATTAAATATAAATATGGCATTAAAAAGTTATAAGGGCTCAAAGATATGAGGTCTCAGGTGTTATATATATAAAAAAAAGTCTGCAAAGGGTTTTAACATACAGATACATTCATACATATATATGTGTGTGTGTACATATGTATTTATATTTGTATATACATATTTACAGAATATAAACACTTATATACATATGCAAACATATATAGACATATATATAAGTGCATTGGAGCCCTTTGCAGTTAAGTAGATGAAAACATGAAAAACATATTTATGCAACATTCATAAGTGTTTAACTGTGCATTTATAAATCTCACATTCCAATGTTTTTGCACAATGGGGAATATGTTCTATGTATTTTTAAATAGATATTCCTATATATCTGTATATATCTAGACCTATATATAATCAAGTTTATATACATATATATATATATATATATATATATATATATATATATATATATATATATATATACAGGGAGTGCAGAATTATTAGGCAAATTAGTATTTTGACCACATCATCCTCTTTATGCATGTTGTCTTACTCCAAGCTGTATAGGCTCGAAAGCCTACTACCAATTAAGCATATTAGGTGATGTGCATCTCTGTAATGAGAAGGGGTGTGGTCTAATGACATCAACACCCTATATCAGGTGTGCATAATTATTAGGCAACTTCCTTTCCTTTGGCAAAATGGGTCAAAAGAAGGACTTGACAGGCTCAGAAAAGTCAAAAATAGTGAGGTGTCTTGCAGAGGGATGCAGCACTCTTAAAATTGCAAAGCTTCTGAAGCATGATCATCGAACAATCAAGCGTTTCATTCAAAATAGTCAACAGGGTCGCAAGAAGCGTGTGGAAAAACCAAGGCGCAAAATAACTGCCCATGAACTGAGAAAAGTCAAGCGTGCAGCTGCCAAGATGCCACTTGCCACCAGTTTGGCCATATTTCAGAGCTGCAACATCACTGGAGTGCCCAAAAGCACAAGGTGTGCAATACTCAGAGACATGGCCAAGGTAAGAAAGGCTGAAAGACGACCACCACTGAACAAGACACACAAGCTGAAACGTCAAGACTGGGCCAAGAAATATCTCAAGACTGATTTTTCTAAGGTTTTATGGACTGATGACATGAGAGTGAGTCTTGATGGGCCAGATGGATGGGTCCGTGGCTGGATTGGTAAAGGGCAGAGAGCTCCAGTCCAACTCAGACGCCAGCAAGGTGGAGGTGGAGTACTGGTTTGGGCTGGTATCATCAAAGATGAGCTTGTGGGGCCTTTTCGGGTTGAGGATGGAGTCAAGCTCAACTCCCAGTCCTACTGCCAGTTTCTGGAAGACACCTTCTTCAAGCAGTGGTACAGGAAGAAGTCTGCATCCTTCAAGAAAAACATGATTTTCATGCAGGACAATGCTCCATCACACGCGTCCAAGTACTCCACAGCGTGGCTGGCAAGAGAGGGTATAAAAGAAGAAAATCTAATGACATGGCCTCCTTGTTCACCTGATCTGAACCCCACTGAGAACCTGTGGTCCATCATCAAATGTGAGATTTACAAGGAGGGAAAACAGTACACCTCTCTGAACAGTGTCTGGGAGGCTGTGGTTGCTGCTGCACACAATGTTGATGGTGAACAGATCAAAACACTGACAGAATCCATGGATGGCAGGCTTTTGAGTGTCATTGCAAAGAAAGGTGGCTATATTGGTCACTGATTTGTTTTTGTTTTGTTTTTGAATGTCAGAAATGTATATTTGTGAATGTTGAGATGTTATATTGGTTTCACTGGTAAAAATAAATAATTGAAATGGGTATATATTTGTTTTTTTGTTAAGTTGCCTAATAATTATGCACAGTAATAGTCACCTGCACACACAGATATCCCCCTAAAATAGCTATAACTAAAAACAAACTAAAAACTACTTCCAAAACTATTCAGCTTTGATATTAATGAGTTTTTTGGGTTCATTGAGAACATGGTTGTTGTTCAATAATAAAATTAATCCTCAAAAATACAACTTGCCTAATAATTCTGCACTCCCTGTATATAAATATATATTTGTTCAAATATCCATCAGATATACATTTAAATATCTCTTTAAGAATACATAGAACATATCTGCTATACGCAGAACATTAGATGTAATATTATCTTCTTATGTTATGCTTTTAAATAACCGCCATCGTGTTTGTGTGACTTGTGGGTGCTAGGTATTTTTCAGCTACATTGAAGTCTATGGGAGGAATGCAATTTTGTATTTGCAACTTCTCAAAGTCTATTTTTTACTGTGACGTTATGAACATGAGAGAGCAAACTTTTTGCTTTCAACTCGTAATATGAGCCTGAAACTCTGAGAGCAAAAAATAATTAAGCAGTCATTTTATCCCCTTGTTTGCCAGTAACACATGTACAGAGCAGTGATGTAACCCCCTTGGCTGCTAGAGGTAACCAACCCAGCAATAATTGACCACCCTCATGGTTGCCTGTAGCACATATAATAGAAAATGCACATTGTAACTTCTTTTTGAGCCATATTTCTAATGCATAAAGGCCTAGAAGGTCCTTTACATTTAGCTGACAGGGGTCTTTAAAAATACTGGACATTTAAGTATCCAGTATTTTTGTACATATTTTACTGGACAGCCTGTTAAAATACTGGACTGTCCATTTGAATACTGGACACTTGGCAACCCTACCTACATCAGACCTGGGCCCACCCTCACCCCCTCCCTTCCATTCTATTTACTTGCTCCCTCTCACCAAACACCCCTTTGCTCATTTCATTATTTACTGCTTCTATTCTGCTTGCCCCCCCCCCCCCCCCCCAACAACATACTCTGATTTCCATTCACAGGCTGTCTACGCAGTTTATCTTTCACATATACTGCAACCTTTACACTTAGTGTACTTGTAATCAAGTCTATCTAGGTCCAACACCATGACACGATTCATCGCTTGTTATGTTCACCACTCCATATGCATTTAAAGCCCTCCTGGTGACTTTCTCCCAGATTACTCTCTTCACCAGAAGTTATCACCCCTATTAAACAAGACCTTGCTACATATATACATATACATGACAATGGTCAGGTAAATTACTTTACTCTTTGGGCATCTTTGAAGGCGTAAATTAGAGGTTCATTTTTGAAATTAGCAGCAAGTATTAGAAAACGCGAAGGTGCAACTTTAGCACAATTACAATTCCACCTTAGATCCTCTGTGCAGGCCCAACACCAGCTCTTTTAACCCAATTAACGGACATTAAACAGAATATTTTACTTCTTATTGAAGCACCATGTATCCATTGAAGGCCGTACCATTACCAAACCAAAAGACATTGGCTCCTCGTTTGCTGACTACTACTCGTCCCTATACAATTAAACTGAAGATTCTAACATCTCTCCTACCTCTACTACTACTATAGAGGAGTTTCTCCTCCTGGTCAAACTTCCAACAATTTCTTCAGAACAACAGGAACTCCTTGACTCACCAATGACGTTAGATGAGGTAGGGTGCCATTAAGTAATTAAAATCTTTGAAGTCTCCAGGTCCAGATGGTTTTACATATTCTATAAGAAACTTTAAGTTTTACTTATTCCTCTCCTCCACCGAGTGTTCTCTGAAGCAGGTACTACGTGAACTTTTTCCAAAGTATTCTTCCAAGCCACTATAATTACCATACCCAATCCGGGCAAGATCCCACTAGCTGTGCCAGCTACCGGCCTATATCTCTCCATAATTTAAATGTTAAGCTATATGCGAAAATAATTGCTTCCAGGCTAAGTCTTATTTTACCAACCTTGGTAAACTTAGACTAAGTAGGCTTCACCGTGAGCCAACAAGGTCCTGACAATACCAGGGAAGTAGGGAATCCCTTTGTCACCCACAGCCTTTGAAAGGGGGAACTGGAAATATGTCTCTGGTTCTCCAAAAATGTTGTTTCTCATCTCTCTTTATTGGACATGCTATAGAGCTGTCTGCAATAGTGAGTCGATTAGGATTTCGCACAAACCCATTTCCTATAACCAACGGGAGTTGTCAATGGTGTCCTCTTTTGCCCCTTTTCTTTGCCCTCATTATGGAACCTCTTGCTGAAGATACACGTCAACCCGAATATTAAAGAGGTCTGTCTTTACAATGCAGGCAAAAAAAAGCATTGTTTGCTGATGACCTAACATTGTTCACCTCAGACCCACTTCACTCTCTCCCACATTTTCTCAAACTCTTGGAGACTTTTTCTTGTATTAGTTACTATAAACTTAACCTATCTAAAATGGAAGCATATGCTATTAACATCCCTAACACAACTCTTGAGTACCTCAGGTCTATATATAAAGGTAACTGGTCAACTAAGGGTATCACACACCTAGGGGTCTTTCCATCCCATGACATTCCCACTATCTTATCCATAATTTTTCTCCTTTAAGACTTCTGTTGACAGATGGAATGTCCCTTCTTTATCCTGTTTGGGGAAGATTGCAGCGTTTAAAATGAGTTTACTTCCCAAACTTACCTATTTTGCTCTCTTCCAATCCCTATTTGGAGGAACAGTGTCCCACAGGTCGCAACTAGGATTTTGCAACAGCCTGTATATTCTGGAGGAGCAGCAGCAGTGAATCATAATAATCAATTGTCAGGGTGCCAGGAATCAGACTGAGACGAGAAGTGCAAAAATAATCACACCTTTATTAATAGCAAGAAATAATAAAATGTCCACAAGTCAAATAACAAGCCAGGAATCAAAACCAGATCTGGTAGTCAGACGAGCCAAGTCAGGAGCCAAAGCAAGTAGTCCGACGAGCCGGAATCAGAAACAAGGAGAACAGCAGAGTCAGGAACAAGACAGGGATCAGGAACCAGGAGGGATGTCAGACAGCCAGGTTATACACAGGAGCTGTCACAAACAGGTCTGAGAAAACGCAAGGGCAAAGCATACTGAACAGAGGCCCTTTAAATAATAAGTGATGACATCACAATTCTGAGACTGCATCCTGTCTCACATGGATGATGTACACCAGTCTGGCCATAAAAGAAAGTGCAGGAAATGAGCAGCATCACACAGTATGCACCAGAGTCAGCAAGAGAGGTGAGTGAAATGGCAGCCAGCAGCACATGGCAAGCAAAACAGGGAAAAAACCCTTACAGTACCCTCCCCTCTACGACCCCTCCCCCGCGGGAGGACAAAAGGCTTATTGGGGAAACGGGCATGGAAGGGACAGAGGAGGGCGAGAGCATGAACATCAGAGAAGGGAACCCATGAACGCTCCTCCGGGACCGTAGCCCCTCCAGTGGACCAAATACTGTATGCGGCCCCTGGACATACGAGAGTCAATAATGCTGCTGACCTCATACTCCTCATGGTTGTCAACAAAGATAGGACGGGGACAAGGCAACACAGTGGTAAACCAATTACAAAACCAATGGTTTCAAGAGGGAGACATGAAAAACATTGGAGATGCGCATTGCAGGAGGAAGGTCAAGAGCGTAGGCCACAGGATTGACCCGTCAGAGTATTCGAGCCAGTTTATTGGAAGGCACACGAAGATTCAAGTTGCGGGAGGACAGCCAAACTCTCTCACCAACCTGGTGGGAAGGCGCGGGCAGACGCCTACGATCAGCCTGGAACATTTGGCGCTGCATAGAACGATGAAGGCAATCCTGAATCTGCACCCATGTGGAACAGAGTTGCCGGAGATGCTCCTCCAAAGCCAGAATACCTTGAGACATGAATGAATCGGGCAACAAGGATGGTTGAAACCCATAATTCGCCATGAACTGGGATAACTTGGAGGAAGCATTAATAGCACTATTATGAGCAAACTCTGCCCAAGGTAACAGTTCAGACCAATTATTGTGGTGATCTGAGACATAGCAATGGAAGAACTGTTCCAGAGCTTGATTAGACCGTTCCGCAGCCCCATTGGATTGAGGGTGATATGCAGAGGAGAAGGAAAGCTGGAGCCCCATTTGAGTACAAAAGGAACGCCAAAATCTGGAGACAAACTGGCTACCCCGGTCCGACACTATCTCCTTGGGTAACCCATGTAAATGGTATACCTCCCGGGCAAAAATTGAAGCAAGCTCCTGAGCGGTAGGCAGCTTCTTCAAGGGAATGCAATGTGACAGTTTAGAAAAATGGTAAACCACAATAAAGATAACAGTATTGCCATTGGAAACAGGGAGCTCGACAATGAAGTCCATGGAAAGATGTGTCCAAGGACGCTCACCATTAGCAATAGGTTGAAGAAGACCCACAGGAAGATGTTGAGGAGTCTTATTCTGTGCACAAACTGAGCAGGAGGCAACATACGCAGCAACATCAGAACGAAGACCTGGCCACCAGAATTGTCGAGTGACAGACCAAATCATTTGGTTCTTGCCTGGGTGACCTGCTGCTTTAGGATAGTGGTAAGTGTGCAAAAGTTTAGTTCGAAGATTCTCAGGAACAAAACACTTAACACTAGGTTTCTCAGGAGGTGCATTGGTTTGTGCAGCCAGGATCTCCTCCCCCAAGGGAGAAGTCAAATTAGTACGTATGGTAGCCAAAATATGGTCAGGAGGTATAACTGGAGTAGGTACAGACTCCTCCTTGGACAGAGGGGAAAATTGTCGAGAGAGGGCATCAGCCCTAACATTCTTACTACCAGACAGGAAGGAGACCACATAATTAAACCGAGACAAAAATAGCACCCATCTGGCCTGTCGGGGTGACAAACATTTTGCCTCAGATAGATAAGTTAAATTCTTGTGGTCAGTAAGAATGAGCACTGGCATGCTAGTACATTCGAGAAGATGCCTCCATTCCTTAAGTGCCAAAATTATGGCCAGTAATTCCCTGTCGCCAATTTCATAATTGCACTCCGCTGGAGACAATTTCTTAGAGAAGAAACCACACGGATGCAAGGAACCGTCAGGCGTAGGACGTTGAGACAAGAGGGCACCTACTCCAGTCTCAGACGCATCGACCTCAAGAATGAAAGGCAGGCCAGGGTTAGGATGAGCCAGAACTAGAGCGGCAGCAAAGGCAGTGTTAAGACTATCAAAGGCCTTAATTGCAGTAGGTGACCAATGGAGTGGATCATTCTCTTTACGGGTCATGTCTGTGATAGGTTTGACCAAGGAAGAAAAGTTTTTAATAAACTTTCTATAGTTATTGGCGAACCCCAAAAAATGTTGAATAGACCGAAGACCAACTGGGGGAGGCCACTGCAGAACTGCAGATAACTTGTCAGGATCCATGGAGAACCCTGCAACGAAGATAACATAACCTAGGAAGGTTACTTGCGTCTGATGGAACTCACATTTCTCGAGTTTACAAAACAGGCCATTCTCACGTAGTCTCTGAAGAACCCGTGTAACATCGGAACGATGAGCCTCAAGTGTGGGTGAGTGTATGAGGATGTCGTCCAAGTACACCACAACACACTGTTGCAACATATCTCGTAGGACATCATTAATAAATTCCTGGAAAACAGCAGGAGCATTATATAGGCTAAAGGGCATTACAAGATACTCATAATGCCCGCTCCTGGTGTTAAATGCTGTTTTCCATTCGTGGCTCTCCTTGATCCTAACGGGATTGTACGCTCCTCTCAAATCAAGTTTAGTAAAGACCGTAGCTCCCCTGAGGCAGTCAAAGAGTTCCGTAATGAGCGTAATAGGGTAAGCATTCTTTTTTTTTTTTTAATATTATATTTATTATATTTTTAAAGAAATAAAATGAGAAAAAACAATAATTACAAAATGTTCATGAAAAAAGGGAAAACCTTGGTGATAACACCACGAGCAAAAAAAAGACAATCAAAATACAAATACCTTGTGGGATACCGTTAACATACAAAAAAATAAACATGCTATGTCAACATAAATTAAGTCATACACAATTGATATATCTTGAAAATTCACTGTTCACAATTAAATGCTCCTACTGGGGTATAGCAGAAACCATATAAATATTGAGTGAACATTAACAGAAACTAAGTCTACCGGACACAGATAACCATTAAGTTAATCACATCAACCACCGTTCTGAAGCTTCAAAAAATAAATAAAAAATAAATAAATAAAAAAAATAATAATAATAAAATAAAAAATGTATACCTCTCCTGTCGCCTCCCCTCCCCCGCAACAGCAAAAGAATCAGTTTCTCCCACTAGCCCACTTCTCTAGCATTAGACACCCATAAAGGTGGAAACAGCCCATGTAGAACTAAATCTGCAAAGGTCTGAGAGCTCAAGAACGGCATCAGGATATTCTTCTGCACTAGCAGCGGATAGGACTTGATTATAGGAAGCCATCTATAAATAAATTTACTGATATATTTTTCAGTAGAGAGCAGAGAATGAAAGGCTTCATAGATGATTTGGGACTGAATCTCTTTAAGAAAAAGGATAAAGGGAGGAACCTTATGCAACCGCCAATTCTTAATTATAAGAAACCTAGCTATGAGTATAATGGTTATAAAGGAATCTACCAATGTCCTTTTTATCTGATTATGTGTTCTGAGAAAAAATACCATATCAGCGGTAAAGTAACTAGCTAAGTTAAAAGACCGATTAACCCAATACTGGATTTTCAGCCAAAATTGTTTTATTTTTGGGCAAGACCAAAACATGTGTATTATATTAGCATTCATATGCGAGCAACGCGGACAGGAGAAAATTTGTGAAGAATAAAATTGAGCCATTCTGGAAGGAGGAAAATAGTATTTATTAATAAGTTTAAAGTGAGACTCTTTTACGGACATGGGAACCGTACATTTGTAAGCTGTATCCAGACTCTGTGTGATCCATTCCGGAATTATAGACGGAAAGGCATTCTCCCAATTTTTACAAATTTTCTCTACTACTAAGGCACCTTGCTTAGCTAGCATTATGTCATATGTGAGTGAGATTGAGGTATAACCCTTTCTAAACTTGTCAAAACAGATGTTAATCTCATCCCAACTGGACACCCAATCCTCTGCTGGGAGGCACTTATACACAAAGTGCCTGAGTTGAAAATATGCAAACAGGTTGTCCCTGGTTAAATTAAAATGTTGAAACAACAAACCTGACGGACATATTTGCTGAGTATCTAGGATAACCTGGGAGACCAACGACAACCCATTTTCTTCCCAATTTTTTAAAGGCCTTGTATTGTACCCCTGGCCTATTTGAATAGCCAATAGAATAAGAGCTACTGTAATTATATTGGCTATTCTAATCAGCCAATAGAATTATAGTAGCTCTTATTCTATTGGCTATACAAAGCAGCCAATAGAATTAAAGTAGCTCGCATCCGATTGGCTGTTTTGAATTTGAAGGCTCAAATCAGCCAATAGGAATTCAAGGAAAGCCATTTTTAATTGCGTACCTTGAATTCCTATTCAGTGTACGGCGGCGATCGTATGAAGAGGATCCTCCACACTCCAGCTCCGGTCTTCAGTTCCAGCAATCTTCAGTTCCAGCATTGCCGATCTTCAGTTCCAGCATCGCCAGTCTTTAGTTCCAGATGGACGGTCTTCAGCTCCGCGGTCATCGGTCTTCAACTCCTCCGCTCCGTGCCGGCTGGATCCTGGAAGAAGAAGAGGTCGCCGCCTGGAACAGGACCTTCTCCGCCGGTCTTCAGGACAGGTAAGGAGCACTTGGGGGTTAGACTTAGGATTTTTAAAGGGGGGATTGGGTGGGTTAGAGTAGGGGTATGTGGGTGGTGGGTTGTAATGGGGGGGTTGTTGTTTTTTTTACAGGTAAAAGAGCTGATTACTTTGAAGCAATGCCCCACAAAAGGCCCTTTTAAGGGCTGGTAATAGAGCTGATTACTTTTGTAATTTAGATTAGGGTAGGGAATTTTTTTTATTTTGGGGGACTTTTTTTATTTTATTAGGGGGCTTAGAATAGGTATAATGAGCTTAAAAATCTTGTAATTTTTTTTATTTTTTGTAATTTAGTGTTTATTTTTGTAATTTAGTTTAGTGTATTTAATTGTATTTTAGTTTAGATATTTGTAGTTTATTTAATTAATTTATTGATAGTGTAGGTGTATTTGTAACTTAGGTTAAGATTTATTTTACAGGTAAATTGGTAATTATTTTAACTAGGTAGCTAGTAAATAGTTATTAACTATTTAATAGCTATTGTACCTAGTTAAAATAAATACCAAGTTACCTGTAAAATAAATATAAACCCTAAAATAGCTACAATGTAATTATTAATTATATTGTAGCTATCTTAGGGTTTATTTTATAGGTATGTATTTAGTTTTAAATAGTAATAATTTAGTTAATATTATTAATATTATTTAGATTTATTTTAATAATAATTAAGTTAGGGGTGTTAGAGTTAGATAGGGTTAATATAGTTAATATATATAATATAATAACTATATTAACTATATTAACCCTAATATAATTAGGGTTAATATAGTTAATATAGGTGGCGGCGGTGTAGGGGGGTCAGATTAGGGGTTAATATATTTAATATAGGTGGCAGCGGTGTAGAGGGATTAGATTAGGGGTTAATATATTTAATATAGGTGGCGGCGGTGTAGGGGGATTAGATTAGGGGGTAATACATTTATTATAGGTGGCGGCGGTGTAGGGGGATTAGATTACAGGCAAAAGAGCTGATTACTTTGTGACAATGCCCAGCAAAAAGCCCTTTTAAGGGCTGGTAATAGAGCTGGTTACTTTGGGGCAATGCCCCGCAAAAGACCCTTTTAAGGGCTGGTAATAGAGCTGGTTACTTTGGGGCAATGCCACGCAAAAGGCCCTTTTCAGGGCTATTTATAAGGTTAGACTTAGGTTTAGTGGTAGGGAAATTTTAGTATTTTAGGGGTTAATAAATTTAATATAGGTGGCGGCGGTATAGGGGGATTAGATTAGGGGTTAATAATTTTAATATAGGTGGCGGCGGTGTAGGGGGATCATATTAGGGGGTAATATAGTTTAAATAGGTGGCGGCGGTGTAGGGGGATCACATTAGGGGGTAACATAGTTTAAATAGCTGGCGGCGGTGTAGGGGATGATATTAGGGGGTAATATAGTTTAAATAGGTGGCGGCGGTGTAGGGGGATCACATTAGGGGGTAATATAGTTTAAATAGGTGGCGGCAGTGTAGGGGGATCATATTAGGGGGTAATATAGTTTAAACAGGTGGCGGTGGGGTAGGGGGATCACATTAGGGGGTAATATAGTTTAAATAGGTGGCGGCGGTGTAGGGGGATCATATTAAGGGGTAATATAGTTTAAATAGGTGGTGGCAGTGTAGGGGGATCATATTAGGGGGTAATATAGTTAATGTAGGTGGCAGCGGGGTAGGGGACTCACATTAGGGGGTAAAACATTTAATGTAGCTAGCGGCGGTGTAGGGGGGTCAGATTAGGGGGTAATACATATAATATAGGTGGCGGCGGGGGCCGGGAGCGGCGGTTTAGGGGTTAATATATTTATTATTAGGAGTGAGAGGGGGGATTGATAGAGGGGTATACGTGTCGGGCTATGTTTGGGAGGTGTGTTAGACAGTACAGGTGATTTTATAACTTAGTCAATTTTTTTATGCGGCGGCAGTTTCTAAAGTGCTGTAAGTCACTGGCGACTCCAGAAATTTGTACTTACGCAGATTTCTGGACATCGCTAGTTTGTCAGACTTACGGCACTCTAGCATCTGACAGCGCCGTATATCAGATAGCTCGAGTTGCGAGCTGAAACTACGGGCGGCGCAGGTTTCCACGCTTGCGCCGAAACCTGCGCCGTATATCGGATTGCGCCCTAAATGAGGTTGAAAGAAGGCAAAAAGTTAATTATGTTAAAGGGACAGTTCAACCAAAAATGGCACCCATTTAAATTGTTCCCAATAATCCATTTTACCTGCTGGAGTGTATTAAATTGTTTACAAGTAGCTCCTTCACCCCTATTTTGGCCTTTGAAATAGCTGATTTAGCTTGTGATATCCTAACCTATACTGAAAGTTTTGTTACTGGATTCTCAGCTATTGAATAGCCTAAGTAAACACAGCCAACAGAAGAAATTAAACTCACAGAGCTCATTTGTATTGAGCCGTTAAAAATAGGGCCTTAAGCTACCGAAGTTGCCGGCAGCTAAAAGTAATTTACGGCTACATTTTTGGTACCAGGTTTCCATTGAAATAGTTTGCGCTTTGCATGCAGTCGCTCTTTTCGTGTAAGTGTAAGTTAGCGTTGTGTTAATGCTTCCACCCGATGCCGGATTTCTAAAGCAATAGGTTACTATGGTAACCCGACCTTACACTATACTCGATCGCATATACGCAATTCAAGTCAGCCAATAGGATTTTAGTAGCTCTAAATCTATTGGCTGATTTGAATCTTCAGTGTGCGGCGGTGATTGTACAAAGAGGATCTCCACGCTGGATGGCTCTGCGGTCGCCGATCTTGCTCTGTGGTCACCTCCGCTCTGCTTGGTCCTAGATGAAGATAGAAGAGGTCCCCGTGCTGGAAGAAGATATCGCCGCCCGGAAGAAGAGCATCATGGCCTGGAAGAAGACCTTCTCCGCCGGACTTCAGGAACGGTGAGTACCTATTTGGGGGTTAGGCTTAGTTTTTTTTTGGGGGGGGTTTAGATAAGGACTTTGTTATTCTAATGGGCTGCAAAAGAGCTGATTGTCCTTTTAAGTGCAATTCCCATACAATTGCCTCTTTAGGGGCAATGGGTAGCTTAGGTTTTTTATTTTGGGGGGTTTGGTGGGTTGGGGGGTTTACTGTTAGGCGTTAATTTGTATTTTTAGGTAAAAGAGCTGATTGCTTTAGGGCAATGTCCTACAAAAGGCCCTTTTAAGGGCTTTTGGTAGTTTAGTCTTAGATTAGGGGGTGTTTTTATTTGGGGGGGGACTTTTTTATTTTACTAGGGGTATTAGATTAGGTTTAATTTTTTTATTTTTTATAATTTTGTTTATTTTTTCCTGTGATTTAAGCCTTTTTTATTTTTTGTAATTTTAAATTTAATTATTGTAATTTAATTTTAGGTTTTATTTTTAAATTAATGTTGGGATTTTTTATTTTAATTGTAACATAGTATTTTTCATTTTAATTGTAAGTTAGGATTTTTTTATTTTAATTGGAATTTAGGATTTTTTATTTTAATTGGAATTTAGGATTTATTTAATTTTTGTAATGGGGTTAATTTAGGGGATGTTAGGTTAGGGGGCTTAGTGATTAGTTATTCGCATTGTGGGGGGATGGCGAATTAGGGGTTAATTGGAAGAAATAGGTTTAAGTGTTGCGCTGGTACTCACCCTTGAACATATACAACTCTGCCCCCCAAAAAACAGAAAAAAGTGGAAATGCTGAAAGAAATAGTAATAGTATATGTGCACTCAAAGCTACAGGGTGGAAAGTAAGTGAATAGTAATGTAGTATAAAAATTAAAAAAAAATATTAAAAAATCTGGTGGTATAAAAAAATGTTAATATTTTAATTAATAAATTAACGGTCATGTTAAAAGACAAACAAGTTTACTATCCTAATATAAAGCCCAATTTATTCAAGTTAGCTCAACTTTTAATATTTTAGCTATCAAGCGTCATCTTTTAGCTCCCTATTGGTGGCTCTTGTAAATATAATTTCTCTAATTTTCATATTTGTATCTTGGCCCAGAACTCAACACAACTGTCATGGTTATGCAGTTCTCAGAGTAGCTTTTCATGTGCTCTATCTATAGGAATCTTCAGAGTTTCAAGTCCTACACTTAGTACAAATTGTAGAGTCCAAATCTATATTATCAGTCACTAATATATGCTCTGGGTTCTCCCTAATAGACAAGTTTTTGTGAATTATATTTAAATGGTCATAGTGCCTCCGCCATACTACTTTGTAACAACCTCCTACGCCTATGCGCTTCTATCTACATTTTATATTTAGTATGGCCCTAACAGCCCCACAGCTCTATAAGGGCAAAACATACTACAATCTACCCTAAGTACTGTTATATATTTTGTGTTTACACTAGCTTCTTATAGGCTTGTATATGAGGGATACATAGCTTTTTCAGGACATTGCCTTCTCAGTACACGCAGGGAAATCCCCCTCTAGTGGTATTATTTTACATTTATACCCACTCATCTATCACCTCCATCTGACCCCTCTCCTCCCTTTCCCGCCGGCATTTATTACCTGCGGGTCATACCCCTACTCCTTTTACCCACATCGCCCATAGCTGGCATCTCCCCAGGAGAGGGGCTCATGTAGCAGTCCTCTGCTCTTCATATATATATAAATATCTCCCACTGTTTGTATCCTTTATAGGAAGCTACCCTTACTTTTACATACCCTAGTTTAAATTTACTCATGGCGTAAATAGAGGATAACTTCATTAGTAGTGTACTTGAAAGCTCTGAGATCCCAGTGCATTTACAAACTCAACATGCTAACTGGCTCCGCCCTCCACTCCCCCCCCCTACTCTATTTTGAGCGGCTCTCGCCTGCTGCATTCCCCCTCCCCATAAAACTATAGAGCTAACTCCTCCCTGGCCCTAATCTTATCTGAATAGATACCCTAATTTACTTTTTATATGGCACAGAGAGGACCATTTTTGTTTATACTACATTTATGATATTCTATTATAAAACTGAAGTCTCCCTATAGATAGCCCAAATTTTGCTTGAGATATATGGATACATAATGCTTTTTTTTTACATGTTTTTTTCCGACATACCTTTCTAATTATACTGTGTATACACTTATCTGTAAATGTTTTGGGGCATACCCTATATGTTGTATTTGTTTATAACTTCAATAAAAATATATCATAAAACCCTTATACAAATTAAATAACTGGTTATAATAAAACCCTTGTTCAAGCTCCAATGTTCTTGAAAATGGTATATACAGTGCTGGTGCAATTCTCAATCTGGTTAAGTTGTTATCAATTTATACCTAATGTTACAACAATAACATGTTAATAACAGAAGAGTCTCTTTGAAAGTATGGAAGTCTCTCAGAAGACAGTAAATCGTCAACCAATTTATAATGACTCATTTGAACACAATTGTGTGGTATCAAGGCAAAGCAAAATCTCTATGTAATGGCTGTTAATTGAACTATTGGGTCCTAGACGGGCAATGTCTCTGACCACTTACAGTCCTCTGTATTCTCAAGTTTAAGAATCGCCTCTATGGTCTTCTGAGATGTGCTGATATTGGATCAATTATATAACAGAACACACGGACGGGCTGTACACCTCTAAGTGCCTACCTTGAATGGGGAGTAAAGTATTTTCCGTAGTCAGTTGCTTACCGTACCAGAGTCCTGGCACAGGTGTCTATGCAGCTCCGTCCATTGTTCCCTGGATGATCACGTAACCTCTACGTGATAGTTCAGAGGCCAATCCTAGAACTGCAGTACTGGAAGTAGTTCAGTGAGTGAAATCGATCCTTATTCTGCGCAGAGGATTTTCAACAGATCTTTTGAAAAAAGAGTCCTTCTTGAATCTGAAGCAATCCTTTGCTAATACTTGTAGTTGTGCTCAATTACAAGCACTGTTACCATCAATGCGTTTCGCCATATTCCACGGCTTTATCAAGGATTAGGGGTTAATCTTTTAAATAGTTAGATTGCATTGTAGGGGGATGGCGGATTAGGGGTTAATAGTTTAAATAGCTAGATTGCATTGTAGGGGGATGGCGGATTAGGGGTTAATAGTTTAAATAGCTAGATTGCGTTGTGGGGGGATGGCGGATTAGGGGTTAATAGTTTAAATAGCTAGATTGCGTTGTGGGTAAATGACGGACTAGAGGTTAATACATTTTATTGTTAGTTGCGATGTGGGGGGTATGGTGGTTTAGAGAATAAAACATTTTTTTGTTAGTTGCGATATGGGGCATGGCGGATTAGGGGTTAATGGTTTAAAGAGGTACTTTGCCATGTGGGGGAATGGCGGTTTAGAGGTTAATAACTTTTATTGTTAGTTGTGATGTGGGTGGTTGGCGGTTTAGTGGTTAATACATTTATAATAAGTTGTGATGTGGGGGGGATGGCAGATAGAGGGGTTTTGATGTGTCGGGTTGAATTTCAATGGGAAAAAGGTCTCAAAAAGAAACTTTTTCCTGTTTTACACCTAGTTGAGCTGGGTGTAATTTTTGTTGATGTATCGGCAACCTCCGACCGTGTATTAACGGTAGATATGTGCAATGCTAAAAATTTTGTTTAGTTTTCATTAGAAAAATAAATTATTTTGTTTCAGGAAATTAGTTTAGTTAAGTTAAAAAAAATTGTTTTAGCAAATTACTTACGTTAAGTTAAATAGTTTTTCGGATCCGTTCATTATTTCGGATCCATTCTTTATTCATAGTCATTATTCTATTCTGAAGTTTGGAATAGAATAATAAATATGAATAAAGAATGGATCCGAAAAACGATTTAACTTAACATAACAAATATGCTGATTCCCGAAACCAAATTATCTAAAAAACGCTGTTCCCTGACATCGCCGACACTAAATAAAGCTATTAACCCCTAAAACACCAACCCCCCACATCGCCAACACTAACTAAACCTATTAACCCCTAAACTGCCACCCCCGACATCGCCGACACTAAATAAACCTATTAACCTTTAAACTGCCGCCTCCACATCACCAACACAAAATAAAGCTATTAACCCCTAAACCGCCACCACACCGCCAACATCAAATAAAGCTATTAACGTTTAAACCGCCGCCCCCCACATCCACGACACTAAATAAAGCTATTAACTTCTAAATCACTGCTCCCCAAATCGCAGATACTAAATAAAGCTATTAACCCCTAAACCACCATCCCCCTACATCGCCAACAATAACTAAACCTATTAAGCTCTAAACCGCCACCCCCCACATCACCAACACTAACTAAACCTATTAACCTCTAAACCTCCGCCCCCCCCACATCGCCAAGACTAACTAAAGTTATTAACCTCTAAACCGCCATCCCCACATCAAAACTACCTAAATTAAACTATATTAACCCCTAAACCTAACACCCCTTAACTTTAACATAGTTAAAATACACCTAAATTAAAGTTACAATTATTAACTAACTACCTATTTAAAAATATATACAAACTTAACTGTGAAATAAAAATAAAACCTAAGCTTAAACTAAAAAAACTAACTAACATTACAAAAAAATTAAAACTACAATTACAAAAAATAATAAACACTAAAATTATATTTAAAAAAAAACTACCATTACAAAAAATAACAAACGAAATTATCCAAAATAATAAAAATTATTCCTATTCTAATACCCCTGTTTAAAAAAAAAAAAACCAACAAATTAGCCCAAAAAAACCCAAAAAACTAATCTATATTAAACTACCAATGGCCCTTTAAAAGGGACTTTTGCAGGGCATTGCCCTAAAGTTAACAGCTCTCTTGCAAAAAAATGAAAACAAACACCCCCTAACATTAGAAACCCCCACCCCCCAAACCCACAGCTCTTTTTCAGCCCATTAAAAATAAAAAAGCACTAATCTAAATAAAAAACACCCCAAAAAACACTAACCCCAAAATCTGTACTCACAGTTTCTGAAGTCTGGCGAAAGATCTTCATCCCAGCGGCGAAGTATCTTCATCCAGGCGACTTCATCTTAATCCATTGCGGGACCGGCATCTTCTATCTTCTTCATCCCAGCGGGGGAGCGGTTGGTGGATGCGCAGAGGTGGAGGTCCAGGTGGAGGTCCAGGTGGAGGTCCAGGCGGAGTTCCATTGGTCCGACGTGGAGGTCCTCTTCATGCGATCATCCGCCGCACACTGAAGATTGAATGCAAGGTATCCCTTTTATATTAGGGTACTCTTGTATTCCTATTTGCTGAAAAATGCAAATCGTCAAATAGGATGAGAGTTGCTCAAATCCTATTAGCTGATTTCAGCAAATTTTTTGGGGTTGTTTTTTTTTTGTAATTTTAGTGTTTATTATTTTCTGTTAATGTAGTTTTCATTTTAGGTTTTTTTATTTTTAGTAATCTTAGGTTTTATTATTTTTAGTAATGTTAGGTTTTTTAGTTTAAGCTTAGGTTTTATTTTTATTTCACAGGTAAGTTTGTATTTATTTTAAATAGGTAGTTAGTAAATAGTAATAGTAATATTGTAACTAGCTTAGGTTTTATTTTTATTTCACTGGTAAGTTTGTATTTATTTTTAAATAGGTGGTTAATAGTTGTAACTTTAATTTAGGTGTATTTTAATTATGTTTAAGTTAGGGGATGTTAGGTTTAGGAGATAGTCTAATTTAAGTAGTTGCAATGTGGGGGGCGGCGGTTTAGAACTTAATAGCTTTAGTTAGTGTTGGCGATGTGGAGGACGACAGTTTAGAGTTTAATAGGTTTAGTTAGTGTTAGCGATGTGGGCGGACGGCGGTTTAGGGGTTAATAGCTTTATTTAGTGTTAGCGATGAGGGGGGTGGCGGTTTAGAGGTTAATAGGTTTATTTAGTGTTGGCGATGTGGGGGGTGGAGATTTAGAGGTTAATATGTTTAGTTAGTGTTGGCGATGTGGGGGGCGGTTTAGGGGTTAATAGGTTTACTTAGTGTTTTAGTTAGTTTGGCGATGTGGGGGGCAGCAGTTTAAAGGTTAATAGGTTTATTTAGTGTCAGTGATGCGGGGGGCGGCAGGTTTAGAGATGAATAGGTTTAATTAGTGTTGGCGAAGTGAGAGGACGGCGGTTTAGAGGTTAATAGATTTAGTTAGTGATGGCGATGTGGGGGGACAGCGTTTTAGGGGTTAATAGCTTTATAAATGCCTAGATTACGAGTTGTGCGGTAACAGGGGTGCGTTGCTAACTTGCAGTTTATTGTCACCGCTCACTTGCCTGCAGCGCTGGTATTACAGGTTTTTATCAACCCGGCTTTAACAGGCAAGAAGTGAGCGTAGAGCAAAATTGCACTCCACACTGCACTCCAATACCAATAAGTGAGCGGTGAACTGGTTATACGTGCTCGTGCATAATTTCCCCATAGACATCAATGGGGAGAACCGGCTGAGAAAAAGTCTAACACCTGCAAAAAAGCAGCGTAAAACTCAGTAAGCACATTTTGGCCTAGATTTGGAGTTCGGCGGTAAAAGGGCTGTTAACGCTCCGCGGGCTTTTTTCTGGCCGCACCATAAATTTAACTCTGGTATCGAGAGTTTAATCAAATGCTGCGTTAGGCTCCAAAAAAGGAGCGTAGAGCATTTTTACCGCAAATGCAACTCTCGATACCAGAGTTGCTTACGGACGCGGCCGGCCTCAAAAACGTGCTCGTGCACGATTCTCCCATAGGAAACAATGGGGCTGTTTGAGCTGAAAAAAAACCTAACACCTGCAAAAAAGCAGCGTTCAGCTCCTAACGCAGCCCCATTGTTTCCTATGGGGAAACACTTCCTACGTCTGCACCTAACACCCTAACATGTACCCCGAGTCTAAACACCCCTAACCTTACACTTATTAACCCCTAATCTGCCGCCCCCGCTATCGCTGACCCCTGCATATTTTTTTTAACCCCTAATCTGCCGCTCCGTAAACCGCCGCAACCTACGTTATCCCTATGTACCCCTAATCTGCTGTCCTAACATCGCCGACCCCTATATTATATTTATTAACCCCTAATCTGCCCCCCTCAACGTCGCCGACACCTGCCTACACTTATTAACCCCTAATCTGCCGAGCGGACCTGAGCGCTACTATAATAAAGTTATTAACCCCTAATCCGCCTCACTAACCCTATCATAAATAGTATTAACCCCTAATCTGCCCTCCCTAACATCGCCGACACCTACCTTCAATTATTAACCCCTAATCTTCCGATCGGAGCTCACCGCTATTCTAATAAATGGATTAACCCCTAAAGCTAAGTCTAACCCTAACACTAACACCCCCCTAAATTAAATATAATTTTTATCTAACAAAATAAATTAACTCTTATTAAATAAATGATTCCTATTTAAAGCTAAATACTTACCTGTAAAATAAACCCTAATATAGCTACAATATAAATTATAATTATATTATAGCTATTTTAGGATTAATATTTATTTTACAGGCAACTTTGTAATTATTTTAACCAGGTACAATAGCTATTAAATAGTTAAGAACTATTTAATAGTTACCTAGTTAAAATAATAACAAATTTACCTGTAAAATAAATCCTAACCTAAGATATAATTAAACCTAACACTACACTATCAATAAATTAATTAAACACAATTCCTACAAATAAATACAATTAAATAAACTAACTAAAGTACAAAAAATAAAAAAGAACTAAGTTACAGAAAATAAAAAAATATTTACAAACATAAGAAAAATATTACAACAATTTTAAACTAATTACACCTACTCTAAGCCCCCTAATAAAATAACAAAGCCCCCCAAAATAAAAAATTCCCTACCCTATTCTAAATTAAAAAAGTTACAAGCTCTTTTACCTTACCAGCCCTGAACAGGGCCCTTTGCGGGGCATGCCCCAAGAAGTTCAGCTCTTTTGCCTGTAAAAAAAAACATACAATACCCCCCCCCCCAACATTACAACCCACCACCCACATACCCCTAATCTAACCCAAACCCCCCTTAAATAAACCTAACACTAATCCCCTGAAGATCTTCCTACCTTGTCTTCACCATCCAGGTATCACCGATCCGTCCTGGCTCCAAGATCTTCATCCAACCCAAGCGGGGGTTGGCGATCTATAATCCGGTGCTGAAGAGGTCCAGAAGAGGCTCCAAAGTCTTCCTCCTATCCGGCAAGAAGAGGACATCCGGACCGGCAAACATCTTCTCCAAGCGGCATCTTCGATCTTCTTCCATCCGGAGCGAAGCGGCAGGATCCTGAAGACCTCCAGCGCGGAACATCCATCCGGACCGACGACTGAACGACGAATGACTGTTCCTTTAAGGGACGTCATCCAAGATGGCGTCCCTCGAATTCCGATTGGCTGATAGGATTCTATCAGCCAATCGGAATTAAGGTAGGAATTTTCTGATTGGCTGATGGAATCAGCCAATCAGAATCAAGTTCAATCCGATTTGCTGATCCAATCAGCCAATCAGATTGAGCTCGCATTCTATTGGCTGTTCCGATCAGCCAATAGAATGCGAGCTCAATCTGATTGGCTGATTGGATCAGCCAATCGGATTGAACTTGATTCTGATTGGCTGATTCCATCAGCCAATCAGAAAATTCCTACCTTAATTCCGATTGGCTGATAGAATCCTATCAGCCAATCGGAATTCGAGGGACGCCATCTTGGATGACGTCCCTTAAAGGAACAGTCATTCGTCGTTCAGTCGTCGGTCCGGATGGATGTTCCGCGCTGGAGGTCTTCAGGATCCTGCCGCTTCGCTCCGGATGGAAGAAGATCGAAGATGCCGCTTGGAGAAGATGTTTGCCGGTCCGGATGTCCTCTTCTTGCCGGATAGGAGGAAGACTTTGGAGCCTCTTCTGGACCTCTTCAGCACCGGATTATGGATCGCCAACCCCCGCTTGGGTTGGATGAAGATCTTGGAGCCAGGACGGATCGGTGATACCTGGATGGTGAAGACAAGGTAGAAAGATCTTCAGGGGATTAGTGTTAGGTTTATTTAAGGGGGGTTTGGGTTAGATTAGGGGTATGTGGGTGGTGGGTTGTAATGTTGGGGGGGGGGTATTGTATGTTTTTTTTTACAGGCAAAAGAGCTGAACTTCTTGGGGCATGCCCCGCAAAGGGCCCTGTTCAGGGCTGGTAAGGTAAAAGAGCTTGTAACTTTTTTAATTTAGAATAGGGTAGGGAATTTTTTATTTTGGGGGGCTTTGTTATTTTATTAGGGGGCTTAGAGTAGGTGTAATTAGTTTAAAATTGTTGTAATATTTTTCTTATGTTTGTAAATATTTTTTTATTTTCTGTAACTTAGTTCTTTTTTATTTTTTGTACTTTAGTTAGTTTATTTAATTGTATTTATTTGTAGGAATTGTGTTTAATTAATTTATTGATAGTGTAGTGTTAGGTTAATTGTAGGTAATTGTAGGTAGTTTATTTAATTATTTTATTGATAGGGTAGTGTTAGGTTTAATTATATCTTAGGTTAGGATTTATTTTACAGGTAAATTTGTTATTATTTTAACTAGGTAACTATTAAATAGTTCTTAACTATTTAATAGCTATTGTACATGGTTAAAATAATTACAAAGTTGCCTGTAAAATAAATATTAATCCTAAAATAGCTATAATATAATTATAATTTATATTGTAGCTATATTAGGGTTTATTTTACAGGTAAGTATTTAGCTTTAAATAGGAATCATTTATTTAATAAGAGTTAATTTATTTCGTTAGATTTAAATTATATTTAACTTAGGGGGGTGTTAGTGTTAGGGTTAGACTTAGCTTTAGGGGTTAATCCATTTATTAGAATAGCGGTGAGCTCCGATCGGAAGATTAGGGGTTAATAATTGAAGGTAGGTGTCGGCGATGTTAGGGAGGGCAGATTAGGGGTTAATACTATTTATTATAGGGTTAGTGAGGCGGATTAGGGGTTAATAACTTTATTATAGTAGCGGTGCGGTCCGCTCGGCAGATTAGGAATTAATAAGTGTAGGCAGGTGTCGGCGACGTTGTGGGGGGCAGATTAGGGGTTAATAAATATAATATAGGGGTCGGCGGTGTTAGGGGTAGCAGATTAGGGGTACATAGGGATAACGTAGGTGGCGGCGCTTTGCGGTCGGAAGATTAGGGGTTAATTATTTTAAGTAGCTGGCGGCGATGTTGTGGGGGGCAGGTTAGGGGTTAATAAATATAATACAGGGGTCGGCGGGGTTAGGGGCAGCAGATTAGGGGTACATAAATATAACATAGGTGGCGGTCGGCAGATTAGGGGTTAAAAATTTTAATTGAGTGTCGGCGATGTGGGGGGGCCTCGGTTTAGGGGTACATAGGTAGTTTATGGGTGTTAGTGTACTTTAGGGTACAGTAGTTAAGAGCTTTATGAACCGGCGTTAGCCAGAAAGCTCTTAACTCCTGCTATTTTCAGGCAGCTGGAATCTTGTCGTTAGAGCTCTAACGCTCACTTCAGAAACGACTCTAAATACCAGCGTTAGAAAGATCCCATTGAAAAGATAGGCTACGCAAATGGCGTAGGGGGATCTGCGGTATGGAAAAGTCGCGGCTGTAAAGTGAGCGTTAGACCCTTTAATCACTGACTCCAAATACCAGCAGGCGGCCAAAACCAGCGTTAGGAGCCTCTAACGCTGGTTTTGACGGCTACCGCCGAACTCCAAATCTAGGCCTTTATGTTTACACCTAACACCCTAACATGAACCCTGAGTCTTAACACCCCTAATCTTACACTTATTAACCCCTAATCTGCCACCCCTTACATCGCCGACACCTACATTATATTTATTAACCCCTAATCTGCCGCCCGACATCGCCGCCACCTACATTATACTTATTAACCCCTAATCTGCTGTCCCCAACATCGCCGACACCTACATTATATTTATTAACCCCTAATCTGCTGCCCACAACATCGCCGACACCTACATAATGTTATTAACCCATAATCTTCCGCCCCCAACGCCGCCTCTATAATAAACATATTAACCCCTAAACCGCCGTACTCCCGCATTGCAAACACTAGTTAAATATTATTAACCCCTAATCTGCCGCCCCTAACATCGCCACCACCTACCTACATTTATTAACCCCTAATCTGCCGCCCCCCAATGTCGCCGCCACTATATTATATTTATTAACCCCTAAATCTAAGTCTAACCCTAACCCTAACAACCCCTAACTTAAATATAATTAAAATAAATATAAAGAAAAATTCCTATCATTAACTAAATAATTCCTATTTAAAACTAAATACTTACCTGTAAAATAAACCCTAAGCTAGCTACAATATAACTAATAGTTACATTGTATCTAGCTTAGGGTTTATTTTTTATCTTACAGGCAAGTTTTTATTTATTTTAACTAGGTAGAATAGTTACTAAAATAAATACAAATTTAGCTAAAATAAATACAAATTTACCTGTAAAATAAAACCTAACCTAAGTTACACTATCACCTAACACTACACAACAATTAAATAAATTCCCTGCATTAAATACAATTAAATAAATTAAATAAAATTAGCTAAATTACCAAAAAAACAAACACTAAATTACAGAAAATAAAAAACAAAAGATATTTAAACCAATTACACCTAATCTAATAGCCCTATCAAAATAAAAAAAGCCCACCCAAAATAAAAAAAAACCCTAGCCTAAACTAAACTACCAATAACCCTTAAAAGGGGCTTTTGTGGGGCATTGCCCCAAAGAAATCAGCTCTTTTACCTGTATAAAAAAAATACAAACAACCCCCCAACAGTAAAACCCACTACTCACATAACCATCCCCCCAAATAAAAGCCTAACTAAAAAACCTAAGCTCCCCATTGCCCTGAAAAGGGCATTTGGATGGGCATTGCCCTTAAAAGGGCATTTAGCTCTATTGCAGCCCAAAGCCCTAACCTAAAAAATAAACCCACCCAATACACCCTTAAAAAATCCTAACACTAACCCCCGAAGATTCACTTACCAGGAAAAGTCTTCATCTAAGCGGCAAGATGCCCTCAACGAAGCCGGCAGAAGTGGTCCTTCTATCTTCATCCTTCCGACGCGGAGCGGCTCCATCTTCAAGACATCCGGCGAGGAGCATTCTCTTCTTTCGATGGCTAACGACGAATGAAGGTTCCTTTAAATGTCGTCATCCAAGATGGTGTCCCTTAGATTCCGATTGGCTGATAGAATTCTATCAGCCAATTGGAATTAAGGTTGACAAAATCCTATTGGCTGATGCAATCAGCCAATAGGATTGAGCTCAAATTCTATTGGCTGATTGGAACAGCCAATAGAATGCGAGCTCAATCCTATTGGCTGATTGGATCAGCCAATAGGATTGAAGTTCAATCCTATTGGGTGACTGCATGTCAGGGTATTTTCCCTGTTGTGCTTGCCATGTGCTGCTGGCAGCCATTTTACTCACCTCTCTTCCTGACTATGGTGCATTGTGGGGGATGCTGCTCATTTCCTGCAATTCCTTTTATGGCCAGAATGGTGTGCATCATTCATGTGAGACAGGATGCAGTCTCAGAATTGTTATGTCATCACTTATTATTTAAAGGGACTTTGTTCAGTATGCTTTGCCTTTGCATTGTCTCAGACCTGTTTGTGAGAGTTCCTGTGTATTACCTGGCTGCCTGACGTCCTTCCTGGTTCCTGATCCCTGGATTGTTCCTTACTCTGCTGTTTTCCTTGTTCCTGATTCTGGCTCGTCTGACTATTCGCTTTGGCTCCTGACTCGGCTCGTCTGACTACCAGCTCTGGTTTTGACTCCTGGCTTGTTATTTGACTTGTGGACTTTTTATTATTTTTTGCTATTAATAAAGGTGTGATTATTTTTGCACTTCTCGTCTCAGTCTGATTCCTGGCACCCTGGCACTGCATCAGCCAATAGGATTTTTTCAACCTTAATTCCGTCATTTAAAGGAACCTTCATTCGTCGTTAGCCATCGAAAGAAGAGGATGCTCCGCGCCGGATGTCTTGAAGATGGAGCCGCTCCTCGTCGGAAGGATGAAGATAGAAGATGCCGTCTGGATGAAGACTTCTGCCCGTCTGGAGGACCACTTCTGCCGGCTTCGTTGAGGACATCTTGCCGCTTGGATGAAGACTTCTCCCAGTAAGTGAATCTTCAGGGGTTAGTGTTAGGATTTTTTAAGGGTGTATTTGGTGGGTTTATTTTTTAGGTTAGGGCTTTGGGCTGCAATAGAGCTAAATGCCTTTTTAAGGGCAATGCCCATCCAAATGCCCTTTTCAGGGCAATGGGGAGCTTAGGTTTTTTTAGTTAGGCTTTTATTTGGGGGGTTGGTTGTGTGGGTGGTGGGTTTTACTGTTGGGGGGGTTGTTTGTATTTTTTTTTTACAGGTAAAAGAGCTGATTTCTTTGGGGCAATGCCCCGCAAAAGGCCCTTTTAAGGGCTATTGGTAGTTTAGTTTAGGCTAGGTTTTTTTTTATTTTGATAGGGCTATTAGATTAGGTGTAATTAGTTTAAAGATCTTGTAATTTGTTTTTTATTTTCTGTAATTTAGTGGGGGTTTTTTTGGTAATTTTGTTAATTTTATTTAATTTATTTAATTGTATTTAATGTAGGGAGTTTATTTAATTGTAGTGTAGTGTTAGGTGTTATTGTAACTTAAGTTAGGTTTTATTTTACAGGTAAATTTGTATTTATTTTATCTAGGTAGTTATTAAATAGTTAATAACTATTTAGTTACTATTCTACCTAGTTAAAATAAATACAAACTTGCCTGTAAAATAAAAATAAACCCTAAGATAGCTACAATGTAACTATTAGTTATATTGTAACTAGCTTAGGGTTTATTTTATAGGTAAGTATTTAGTTTTAAATAGGAATAATTTAGGTAATGATAGTAATTTGTATTTAGATTTAAATTATATTTAAGTTAGGGGGTGTTAGGGTTAGGGTTAGACTTAGGTTTAAAGGGTTAATACATTTAGAATAGTGGTGGCGACGTTGGGGACGGCAGATTAGGGGTTAATAAATGTAGCTAGGTGGCGGCGATGTTGGGGGCAGCAGATTAGGGGTTAATAATATTTTACTCGTTTTTGCGAGGCGGGAGTGCGGCGGTTTAGGGGTTAATATGTTTATTCTAGTGGCGGCGATGTCCGGAGCGGCAGATTAGGGGTTAATAAAAAAATGTTAGTGTTTGCAATGCGGGAGGGCCGCGGTTTAGGGGTTAATAGGTAGTTTATGGGTGTTAGTGTACTTTTTAGCACTTTAGTTGTGAGTTTTATGCTACAGCTTTGTAGTGTAAAACTCATAACTACTGACTTTAAAATGTGTTAGGAATCTTGGCGGTAGAGGCTGTACCGCTCACTTTTTGGCCTCCCAGGAAAAACTCGTAATACCGGCGCTATGGAAGTCCCATAGAAAAAAAAGCCTTTACGAAATTTACGGTAAGGCCAAAAGAGTGTGCGGTACACCTATACCTACAAAACTCGTAATAGCAGCGGGTGTAAAAAAGCAGCATTAGGACTTGATAACGCTGCTTTTTTACCTTAACGCACAACTCGTAATCTAGCCGTTAGTGTTTTAGTTAGTGTCGTCAATGTCGTGGAATGGCGGTTTAGGGGTAATAGCTTTATTTAGTGTTTTAGTTAGTGTCGGCGATGTCGGGGAGCATCGGTTTAGATTAGAAAAATTAAAAA
This sequence comes from Bombina bombina, assembly GCF_027579735.1. Lineage (NCBI taxonomy): Eukaryota > Metazoa > Chordata > Amphibia > Anura > Bombinatoridae > Bombina > Bombina bombina. Next base: position 695,657,390 of record NC_069504.1, on the reverse strand, counting down.
TTCCGAATATGAATAAAGAATGGATCCGAAAATTTGGAAACTGATTTATTAATTTTGGGAATTTTAGTTATGGTGCCGATTTAGAAATTCAGATTCATTCAAATCTCGGAATCGGCCATAATCATGTCTAATTAACGGTATGCGCTGGCATTGGAAACCTGGTATAATTGAAAGATTACCGGCTTCTGATACTTTGTTTGGGACACGATAATGTTTTTGGCAGCCACAGTCCGGTTGCCAAAATTGAGTTATAATGGGCCATTGGAAGCAGTCGTTGAACAGCTTATTTAATGGTTTGTGAGCTCACGCAAACCTAATTACAGCTCAAATGAAACGAGCCCACAGTGGGGTGCAGGATAGTTTAGTAACAAAATGATAATTTTCCATTGTTCTCTCTATGTATTGAGCATTAGTTTTCCAGACAAATATAAGATAAGGAAGCAAGTCTGTGTACATAAAATGATAACATAATGAGATCTGATATTACCTGAAGCTCAACCCATTGTAATAGGCTGTGGATTAAAAGCACAAAACCAGCTACTTCATATAAACAAATAAACCAAAAAATGCAATTTCTCATACATTTTATACTCTGCAGCTGGTATAACAAGTCATTAAAAATAAATTAATATAAAAACAATTTTACTGTCCCTTTAAGTATTTCTATTTATGAAACCCCTTTGGTCCCTGTTTTTATATTTATAAAAATAACAATTTGTCAAGTAAACTGACAGCAATACATTTAAAAAGTCTACTCAGTTAGCACAAGCAATCACTATCTTGGAGATGTAAAATGGATGGGTAGGTGCTTCTGGCAATGTGAGCGTACAAACCATGACTATCCAAGACACAGCTGGGAGATCTGATGTAGTGTTCAGGGTCAGCTCTACGGTGCGCTTGCTCCAGTACACTAACTTTGCTGGCATTAAACACATAGGGGTTGTTTACAATGAATTTTTTTGCTCCCAAAATGTTTTTTTGCATTTAGTCAGAATTGATTGGCGTGTTTTCCAAGTGACCACATTGCAAAATGTACCTGTGTGTTAAAAGCTTGCAGACGATATTGCCTTTTCAACAGAAAAATTCCCAAAAAGGCCTTTTTCGTGTGTAAAAAACCTGTATAGACAGAGAGACAGAGGCGCCTCATAGGACAGTATCGTGCAAATAGATATAATCAAGAATCTGTAAGGAAGCTCAAAGCGGAGGTACTCACAAAAGCAGCGGCATAAATGTATGCCTTACAGCGCAGGACGGGACTTTTCGTCACCCGACAGACAACCACTCTGGTACTTGGACGTGGAGACAGAAGACCAATCAACGGCCACCTCACAACCCGCGTCAGCAATGGGAGCTGTCTGCGGAGTAGCCAATCACCGGCCTTGGCAGTAGGAGTGACAGGTCGACGGACCAACCATAAGCAGCAGATGTAGAGCAATTGGTATAAAAAACTCGTAAGTTTATTGAGTTTATAAATTTAAAACAGCAGCAAACAGCAACGCGTTTCTCGACCTTCGGGTCGTTTCATCAGGCTGATACTGAACAAAGTATACTTGCTCTACTTATCACAAACATTAGACCTATCAAAAGCCAACCCTACACACACACCCCTCGTTCCACCAATGAGGAGGATCTGACACGAGCATGACCGTGGCAAATCATTAATACCCAATCGGTGCAATGTGTGTGTAGTGTGAGCTGTACACAGAGGGGAGATAAAAATTAGGATAGTATATACAACTTAATCAGAACAGCAGATTATTAAAAGACCTACACAGGCTCGTAATATCATATAATATATCTAACATATCTGAGGGCATATGCATAACGTGTGTAATATTTGGTCAAGTCAAAGTAGACAAATTTGCAAAAGATATATACACTCATCAATTGCCACTACAATATCACCGTATGAATAACAAATGTATAAATGCAAACATTCAGTGAGGAATGAAATTGTATGTATCGTGATGACATTGGATAAAGCTATCTGCCTGAAGGACATATCCACAAATTGGATAACTGATACAACCAGCAGGTCACAAAAAATAAAATATAATAACGATAGTATAAAAACAATAAATGCAATATTGCAGCAAATCAAGGGAAGCCTGCACATAATATATTAGTTGGAATATTCAATAAAAACACTAAAAACAATGTTCGTGCATTAAAATACCTGCACTTAATATATTAATTAATACAGATAAATAAAATGCTCATAAGTCTTCAATAATAATATACAATTAAAGTCAAATTCCACATAATGGTGTAACACTTATGGTGGATACAAACGTGTATAAAAATAGAAGTATAAAGCTGATTATATTAATGTATAATTATGATTTAAATAATATACAATTAAAATCAAATTCCACATTATGGTGTGACACTTATGGTGGATAGAAAAGTGTATAGAAAATGAAGTATAAAACTGATTATATTAATGTGTAGAAAATGATTGAAATTGATTCATCATGCATCATCCTAACTAGAGCAGAACAGACTCAGACAAAGGGAGAACCAGTGGAGTGGCTCATTGAAAAGCAGCCAAATCCACACATAAATTCAAACCATCAGGATGCATACTTTTCAGTATGTGGATCCAATAGGTCTCCCTCTGTCTGAGTCTTAAAAAGTGATTGTATAGATGAGACTTGGGTATAAATTCAATAGGGATTATAGAAAAACAATTGATGTCGCCATTATGAGCATTATTACAGTGTCTGGAGACGCTGTGTAACCTGTAGTTATTTTTCATATTGCGTTGATGTTCAGACCACCTTGTGCTGAACCGCCTACAGGTGCGCCCCACATACTGTACCCCACAAACACATGTAAGTAGGTATACTACATAATTGAATGCACAGGACACGTGGCCAATAATAGTGTAGGATTTCTTGGTGACACTGGATCTAAAAGTGTTTTGTTTGTTGTCAATAAACTTGCACATCTTACATCTACTTGACCTACATTTATATGAGCCTGATGGTAATGGGCATAGTATGGGTTAGGGACCAAATATTCTTTTTCTTATTTCAAAAGTATTCCTTCCTTAAAAGCGGACTCTACAATATCTTTATGAATGGCTTTAAATTTTATGGTAGAATCTCTATTATAACCATAAACCATTCGCATAGTGATTATTATTATAGAGATAATGACCATTCATATAATGGCTATAATAGAGATTCTCCTAGGCTTTATGTGCAACATAATAGAAGGCAATCTCATAATTATACTAATTGGTCGCATAAACAGCAATATAATCACAATGATCAAATGAGTGGGAGTGGTCGTGGTTACAAACACCACTATTATAAACCACATTTTTCAAACCACGAATCCCAAAGATCCACACCTAACGCCAATAGGAATTACCTACAAACACAAGTAAACTCTACACATTTTAATTATCCTCCGTCTAATCAGAGCTCTGGATACTCAAGGGGTCATCCTCCTAGAGACCAAGGCTTATCACATAATAGAGATATCTCTTTCTCTGATCATCTGGATATCTCGAATAGACCTATGACAATTAATTGACCTGTGACAAATAATGATGCTGTTTCCTATTATGCCGAGAGCAATCGCAACTCTAATCCAGATTCGAGTTCCTATTGTAACAATGGGAATCAGACAAGGGCCTCTGTGAACGAACACCACTATTATAAACCACTTTTTAAAACCACGAATCACAAAGAGCCACACCTAATGCCAATAGGAATACCAACAAACACGAGTAAACTCTACACATTTCAATTATCCTCCTTCTAATCAGAGCTCTGGATACTCAAGGGGTCATCCTCCTAGAGACCAAGGCTCATCACATAATAGAGATATCTCTTTCTCTGATCATCGGGATATCTCGAATAGACCTATGACAATTAATAGACCTGTGACAAATAATGATGCTGTTTCCTATTATGCCGAGAGCAATTGCAACTCTAATCCAAATTTGAGTTCCTATTGTGACAATGGGAATCATACAGGGGCCTCTGTGAACAATTCTTCCCAACATTTTTTAGAGTTAGGCCCCAGATAATCGACATGGAAACAGAAAACAATTGCCAGCTACCTAGAGCCTGTGGTCTCTCTAACTGCCCCCCCAAAAGGCAAAAGACCTCATGGAAACGAGGGGGTAGAGGACGAGGCACAGCCCTCAAAGAGACACGATAACAGACCCTGAGTAGAGGCATCTTCAACCTATCATCTCATACGCTAACAAATGATGACATACGGGTGCTTGGTAAGGGCCTTTCCTATAGTCCCACCAACAAACATAAAATGTTCTCACTTTTTGTCGATTTAAACCAATTCACACAGAAATTGTCCATTCAAAAGTATTTCACTGAAAAATCTCTAAAGAATAACACAATGAGGCCTATTCTAACTGATTCTATGGAAGTAAGACTTAGACAACAAACAATCCCCATTTATGAGCCTGATTCCTTGATAGATCAACTATGTGATGGTTACATACATACATCCTTTAAAAATAAATCAAATTTTGTACCACAACTTAATAATAACGCCCACATTGAAATAGTTAGGCAACTGGTTAGTGATGATTTTGAAAAAATCTCAAAGAAAAATAATGGTCAAGATAATTTGTTTCCTAACGAGAAAAGAGCACTGGCAGCCCTCAGAAACAATAAATCCCTTGTTATAAGGCAGGCCGACAAGGGCGGAGGGGTTGTCCTCCAAGATTTAGATGACTATCTATTGGAGACTAGAAATATTTTATTTGATACTACTTACTATACTAAACTTGATTTTGATCCAACCATGAAATTTAAAGCCATTCTTAAAGACACTGTAGAGTCCGCTTTTAAGGAAGGAATACTTTTGAAATAAGAAAAAGAATATTTGGTCCCTAATGAGCCTAATCAGGCCTTTTACTACCATCTTCCAAAGATACATAAAAACAGTATTTGTCCACCAGGTCGGACCATAATAGCGGGGATTGGTAGACTGACCGACAATGTATCTTCATATGTGGACCATTTCTTACAGAGGTATGTACTGGGCTTCGAATCATACATTTGAGACTCTACTGACCTCCTTAAAAAATTGGAACCATTTTGTATTACATCTGATATGATATGGATCACGTGCAATGTTCAGGCACTTTATTTGAACATTCCTCACAAACTTGGTCTGTTGGCAGTGTCTGAATATTTAGAACAAGACTTTTATTTACCAGAGACTCAAAGAATGTTTCTGCTTGAACTTATTTCTTTCATCCTGAGACACAACTATTTTGTGTTTCAGGATGAATTTTTTCTCCAGACTAGAGGAACTGCCATGGGTACCAGGTTCGCCCCGAGTTACGCCAATCTTTTTATGGGCTCTTTTGAACAGAAATACATCTATGATTCGGGCTTTGGGGCGAACCTGGTATTCTATGGCAGATATATTGATGACCTCATCTTTATTTGGAGAGGTAAACAGTCTTCTGCAAACTTGTTTGTGGACCATCTCAATTCCAACGATAGAGGTCTGATTTTTATGAGTGCCATAAATGATAAATCGATTGTATATCTAGATTTGAATCTCTGTTTTACTGAAGGGAGGGTCACTAGTACCACCTTATTTAAGACAGTAGACTGTAACAGTTACCTAGATTTTAGGAGTTGTCATTACTATTCCTGGAAACGGAATGTACCAAATGGGCAATTTAAACGAGTCTGTCGTAATTGTAGTTCCTTATCCGACTATGGCCTCGCTTCCATTGAGTCGTAATTCAGTTTGCGTGCACTCGCAAACCGTTAAATATGCTGTCGAAAGCAATAGCGTTTAACGACTGTTTCCAATGGCGCGTTATACCTCAATATCGGCTGCCGGACTTCGGCTGCCGAAAAGATTTTCGCGTCCCATAGAAAGTAATAGAAGCCGTTAATCGATAAATTATACCAGGTTTCCATTGAAAGCGCTAACCGTTAATACACTGTCGGAGGCTGTCGATACATTGAGAAATATTACCCCCAGCTCAACTAGGTGTAAAGGAGGAAAAAAGAGCTTTTTGAGGCCTGTTTCTCATTGAAATAGCAAATCACAAAAATATTATGAGTGTTTCAATGTACAAATAACATTATATATGCTACATTTATTGGTCCTATGTATAGGAATATTTGCACCCATGTTGTCATAGAAATTTCAATATGTATGTGCATATAAAAATATATGCAAGCACCACAATTATGGAACGACCTCCCGCACACTTTCAAACCTTCCCCATGCCTAATATCCTTTAAGAGATCCCTCTCTACATATCTCAAAACAGAATGCACCTGTCATTGTTGATTATATATTTCCTACCGGTTCTATGTTAAATTTTTGTGCATATATGGTGTATTATTTTTTTTTTTTATTTTATTGTACCCATTGTATCAATGCAATGTTTTGTGGACCCAGGACATACTTGAAAACCATAGAAATCTCAATGTATCTTTCCTGGTAAAATATTATAAAAATAAATAAAATATCTACCTATTCAAAATGAAACCTTTGCCCAGGGATGCTATATATAATCTCAATACATATAGAAAAATAATTCAAACGAAATAAGTTGTTTATCATGAAGATGAGTTTTATTATTACAGATTTACCCTCATTCAAATGTAATTTTCAATGTGAAAATCATATTTATTCAATACAAAACGATGACACATTAAAGTTATAATGTGTCATAGTACTAATATTTATAAAATATATGTAATGTCATGTCTGCTAAAGCAGATAATACATTTGCAATATTTAGACTATTAACCAAAATACATAAGTGCTTAATATGACATACTTCAAGAGATATGAAGTATTGTCTTTAACATGGAGTTATTGAAACAATTTAAAAGTGCATTGTGCATTGGTCCCAGGGAGAGTCTGTGTCTGTTCATATGATGTCAATTAAAATGTATTAATCACCTCTATATCATGGCAATCACATATATGTTGTGTATACACCAGTGCTTAAATATCATAAAGATACATTTATCTAATTATTCTAAATATTGAATAATAATCTTGACAAAAAGGAGTGCGTTAGTCATCATAGGTATATATTTCAGATATTACATTCCACATAGGACTATAATGAATGCAAGGTATTTGGCCATATCAACAGGAAGGAATATTTACTTTTCAACTCTTCTATAACTGTATAAGCCTTATTAGCTTCATCTGAAGGAGCAAACAACATATGCTTGTGGAATATAAATCATAACATTTACACATGTCACGTTGACCAATGTTAGATAGCATATACTGTATAAATTTCAGACACGTATCCCCAAGTATTCTTAAACGGCATAATATCCTCAATAAAAGGACACATACATTTATCAACAATTTACACCTGCATATTAATTGACATCATGTGAAATAAAAATGAATAAAGCTGTTAATGTTTTTGAAAATAAACAGCTATTAAAACAATTTTGAAATATATTTTCTAATTTTGATTAGAAAAATATATGCATATTTATGAGATGGAAATCACACTTAAGAAAGTGCTTCATAAAAAAATTAGATATTATATATCTTGAAATAATTTAAAAAGAAAAATACTTCTTAATGCTTGCGGCGGGATTTGGCCTTTGGAGGAGAGGTACTTGGGATGGAAGTGTGGCGTCTTGGGCGACGCACACCAGCTGGCTGGGAGGCTAAAAGATGTGATTCAGGGTCCTGCAGGGAGATAACGGAGGATGCGAGTGAGGAGGGAGTTTGCGGCCTATCTGCAACCCTCTCCACTGCCTCTGCCAGGCGGACGAGTGCAGCATTATGTATGTCCATCTGGCTCTGTAGCCTCCTGAAATCCTGCTGCTGCTGGAGCCTAGTAAGTCTAAGCTCCCTGTGAATGAGCCTCAGTAGAGCATCCTGCTGGGACTGCGCGGGGATATTGGATTCCATGGGGGGCACTTGTGGCTGTATAGGTGTCTCCGGCACATATTCCTGGCTCTGTGTGAGGTTGTCGTCACTCAGTCTTGGGGACTGTGTGGGTGGCTCAATATCCAATTGAGGACAGACATTGGTGGGGGGTGGTGGTGATTGTTGTGGTGGTGGTAGTGGTGGCGGCATTTGTTGTGCCATGGGAGGGTGCTGAATGTGTTGTTGAGGTGGCATATAGTACATATGCTGCGGTGGAGGATGCATCTGCTGATGCTGTGGTGATGGAGGATGCATCTGCTGATGCTGTGGTGATGGAGGATGCATCTGCTGATGCTGTGGTGATGGAGGATGCATCTGCTGATGCTGTGGTGATGAAGGAGGCATCTGCCGATGCTGTGGTGGTGGAGGATGCATCTGATAATGCTGCGTTGGAGGATGCATCTGATAATGCTGCGTTGGAGGATGCATCTGATAATGCTGCGTTGGAGGATGCATCTGATAATGCTGCGTTGGAGGATGCATCTGATAATGCTGTGGTGGAGGATGCATCTGATAATGCTGTGGTGGTGGAGGCTGCATCTGATGATATGTCCTCCCAGATGAATATGGGGATGGGCCAGGAACATTTTCAACCTCATAGGCCAGTGGCTGTTGCTCATCTCCTTCAAGTATGCTGAGGTAGGAGTATCCAGCTTCAATAACATCCCCCTCCTCCTCCTCACTGAATTCCGGAACATCACTGGCCTCCGGTCTTGTTGAGGACTCATACTCATGTTCCAATTCTGAAAAATAAATTGTAATTATAAATTAATCTGATGAAACATCTAACATTTGAAAATCAATTTTATAGATATAGTTTTATATATATATATATATATATATATATATATATATATATATATATATATATATATATATATATATAATTTCTGTATGAACTTAAACATATTTAACCAGAGGTGTATATTTAAAGATTGTGCCTCTAAGCGACTCTTTGTATTACACATAGTCCATATATATGATATAGATAGAAAGAATTTAAATCTATACCCTTGCTTGTTTGAGCAGATAGCCACTCCAGAAATCAGGATGAATATATCCACTACAACTATGTTAAGATGCCATTAAAGGGGCAATGAAGTACAAATTAAACTTTCATGATTCAGACAGAGCATGCAAATTTAGTCAACATTTAATATTTTACTCCTATTATCATATTTTCTTCCTTCTCTTGGTATCTTTATTTGAGAAGCAAGAATGTAAAGCTTAAGAGCCAGACAATATTTGTTTCAGAACCTGGGTTGCTGTTGCTTATTGGGTGGCTAAATGTAGCCACCAATCACGAGCGCTAGCCAGGGTTCTGAACAAAAAATGCAAAGTCTCCATAGCTTACATTCCTACTTTTTCAGAAAAAGATACCAAGAGAACAAAGAAATATCTATAATAGTAGTACATTAGAGAGTTGCTTAAAATTGCTGCTCTATCTGAATCATGAAATAAAAAAATTGGGTTTACTATCACTTTAAGTTACTGTGCAAATTAGACTTTGAACCATGTAAAACATTACTTGTACTAATCCTACCTAGGTATGTTTTCCACTGATGCTTGAACACAATTGATTACTAAACATATATAATATATGAACATTCTATATTCTGTATTACACATGTGTATGATTACATTTATATTTTAAAAAACAAAGCCGATATATATTTCTGATGTTAACATATATTTGTTAGAAATAAAACATTTATTACATATGATATTTAATATTCACCTTCATGGACCTCTTCAGCTGGCACTGATGTGTCCATTGTCCCCTTACATCCGTAAACAGATTCATCTGAGATGACATTGGCCATCATCTCCTCCCATGACCTTAGGTGTATCCTCTTGCTAGGACCACCACCTGTCCCACGTGCATATTTGGCCTGCTGTGCCAGCTTAGCTTTGGTTTCCCTCCTGCAGTCATGATAGCGGTGTTTAATGCTGGCAATAGAACGATTACGTCCTAAGCAGCTGACTGCCACTCGAATCTCCTCCCACAGCTTATTCCGGACAGCCGGCCTCAGGTTAGGGTTCTCCAGCTGAGCTGCCCTCTCCAAGTATGCCTCAACAAGAGCCTCCTTCTCCTCCTCAGAGTACCTCTCCTCTCTTAGCCTGCCCTTCACACCTGAAGGGCCAGCAGACACAGACTCTCCCTCCTGTGACTGGGGACCAGCCCTCTCTACCTCCTCTGTCCCTGCAGGCTGTGACAGGCTACCACCAGCCCCACCCCCAGTTGCCACAGTCTGCCCCACTTTCCCTTTTCTTTTTGTGCCTAGCTGAGGCTGACTCCTCCTCACTCCTCCCACCTCCATTCCTCTTCCACCCTCTCTCCTTCCCTCCTCTGCCAGGGTTTGAGGAAGGACAAATCCTCCACCCAAACCTCGGCCCCTATTCCTGCCCATACTACTCCCTACTTCCCCCCTCCCCCTCCCTCTATCCACCCTCACCACTGCCCTCCCCCTAGCCACCCCCTTCCCAACTCCACTAGGCCTATCCATCCCTTTCTCCTTCCTCCCTAACTCTAACCTAACACTAAAGTCCCTAGCTTACCTAACTACACTAAGTCACCTAACTAAACCCTATATTAAATAGCCCCAAAACTAACTACCTAACCTATCTAGACCCTAACTATCTCTATTCTATATCCCTCAAAATAAAAATAAAATGTGGGGGTGAAAATAAACAAAGGGATGTAAATGAAAAAGGAAAAACTAAGGAGGATTAGAACAAAATTATAAAAAAATAATAAGGGATGCAAATTAAGAAAGGGGTGAGCTATATAGTCAAATGAAACCAAAAATATGGGATGTTAAAAAAAAAAAAATTGGATGGGCAAAATGTATATATAAAAAAACAAGTTATATAGTGAGGAAGGGAAGGGTAGTCAAAGGGGGGATGGGAAGTGGAATAAGGGGATTAATGAAAGGAGTAATAAAGGAAGATGGGGATATGGGGGTTAATGAAAAAAAAAATGTGAATGTGTTTGTATGAAATAAAAGTGTGTATGTGTGTGTGTGTGTATTTGTGTGTATAAACTAATGTGTGTTAATTAACTAATGTATGGATGTGTGTGTGTGTGTTCCTAATATTATATGAGGCCTACAATAAGAATATATGGAAATCAAATATCAAACTCTCCACTAACTCTCAAACAACTCTCAAAAACCCAAAACTCCTACCAACGCAACTAGCTCCCGTGTCTTTCTCTCTAGAGGCGATCACAGGTAAAGAGCGCAGGCGCAAACCGTTATTCTTATAGACAGAGGTCGGGTTACCATGGCAATGCACTTGTTATGGCGCGCTTTTCGACAAATCCGACATCGGTTGGCAACGCAAACTTACGTACGGCCGAAAAGAGCGACTGCGCGCAACACGCTAATCTTTTCAATGGAAACCTGGTACTAAAATGGAGCCGTAAATTACCTTTAGCTGTCGTCCGCTTCGGTAGCTTACGGCTCCATTTTTAACGACTCAATGGAAGCGAGGCCTCTGAGTCCCAAAGTTTGACCCTGAGAGAACGCTTCATAGAGAAAAACTATCTGGTACATATTATTGATAATGGCTATAGAAGGGCCAAGTTTGATGATAGGGACAAATGTTTTTCTAGCCCCATTATTCAATCAGGAGAAAAAAATAATAATATAAATAAGTATCCTCTTTTTATAACCCAGTACAATTCAAACCATAATTTGATCAAACAGATTATTAATAAACATTGGGACATCTTGTTGAAGGACCCCATATGGGAAAAAAATAGGAAATAAACCTAAAGTAGTTTACAGAAGGGCCCCCACTTTAAAAACATTGTTGGCTCCAAGTAAAGTGGTCAAACATAAGAAATTGCTATCTTGCAGTCAACCTGTACTATGCCCATTACCATCAGGCTCATATAAATGTAGGTCAAGTAGATGTAAGATGTGCAAGTTTATTGACAACAAACAAAACACTTTTAGATCCAGTGTAACCAAGAAATCCTACACTATTATTGACCACGTGTCCTGTGCATCCAATTATGTAGTATACCTACTTACATGTGTTTGTGGGGTACAGTATGTGGGGCGCACCTGTAGGCAGTTCAGCACAAGGTGGTCTGAACATCAACGCAATATGAAAAATAACTACAGGTTACACAGCGTCTCCAGACACTGTAATAATGCCCATAATGGTGACATCAATTGTTTTTCTATAATCCCTATTGAATTTATACCCAAGTCTCATCTATACAATCGCTTTTTCAGACTCAGACAGAGGGAGACCTATTGGATCCACATACTGAAAAGTATGCATCCTGATGGTTTGAATTTATGTGTGGATTTGGCTGCTTTTCAATGAGCCACTCCACTGGTTCTCCCTTTGTCTGAGTCTGTTCTGCTCTAGATAGGATGATGCATGATGAATCAATTTCAATCATTTTCTACACATTCATATAATCAGTTTTATACTTAATTTTCTATACACTTTTCTATCCACCATAAGTGTCACACTATAATGTGGAATTTGATTTTAATTGTATATTATTTCAATCATAATTATACATTAATATAATCAGCTTTATACTTCTATTTTTATACACTTTTGTATCCACCATAAGTGTTACACCATAATGTGGAATTTGACTTTAATTGTATATTATTATTGAAGACTTATGAGCATTTTATTTATCTGTATTAATTAATATATTAAGTGCAGGTATTTTATTGCACGAACAATGTTTTTAGTATTTTTATTGAATATTCCAACTAATATATTATGTGCAGGCTTCCCTTGATTTGCTGCAATATTGCATTTATTGTTTTTATACTATCGTTATTATATTTTATTTTTTGTGACCTGCTGGTTGTATCAGTTATCCAATTTGTGGATATGTCCTTCAGGCAGATAGCTTTATCCAATGTCATCACGATACATACAATTTCATACCTCACTGAATGTTTGCATTTATACACTTGATATTCATACGGTGATATTGTAGTGTATATATCTTTTGCAAATTTGTCTACTTTGACTTGACCAAATATTACACACGTTATGCATATGCCCTCAGATATGTTAGATATATTATATGATATTACAAGCCTGTGTAGGTCTTTTAATAATCTGCTGTTCTGATTAAGTTGTATATACTATCCTAATTTTTATCCCCCCTCTGTGTACAGCTCACGCTACACACACATTGCACCGATTGGGTATTAATGATTGGCCACATTCATGCTCGTGTCAGATCCTCTTCATTGGTGGAACGAGGGGTGTGTGTGTAGGGTTGGCTTTTGATAGGTCTAATGTTTGTGATAAGTAGAGCAAGTATACTTTGTTCAGTATCAGCCTGATGAAACGACCCGAAGGTCGAGAAACGCGTTGCTGTTTGCTGCTGTTTTAAATTTATAAACTCAATAAACTTTTTTAAAGTTTTTTATACCACTTGCTCTACGTCTGCTGCTTATGGTTGGTCCGTCGACCTGTCACTCCTACTACCGAGGCCGGTGATTGGCTACTCCGCAGACAGCTCCCATTGCTGACGCGGGTTGTGAGATGGCCGTTTATTGGTCTTCTGTCTCCACGTTCAAGTACCAGAGTGGTTGTCTATCGGGCGACGAAAAGTCCCATCCTGCGCTGTAAGGCATACATTTATGCCGCTGCTTTTGTGAGTACCTCCGCTTTGAGCTTCCTTACAGATTCTTGATTATATCTTTTTGCACGATACTGTTCCATGAGGCGCCTCTGTCTCGCTGTCTACATAGGTTTTTTCCACTGCTTTTATCTCAAGAGTGCTGCCTGACCTTTTGAGAGATACACTACCAAGGAATATGAAACACAAAAGCATGGAATGCTAAAATCTGGCGCTTACAGTTCAGGAACAGGTTGTTGAAGCGAAAATGCCGGTTTCTCCTTTGAGCTGGGGGAGGGACTGGATCCGCTGCTCGTGAGTGTACTGCAGGTTCCTCCTTCCGGTTGTGTGTGTGATTAGCTGCTGCCTGTGACGTGTGATGGATTTCCGTCTATCACATCGGAGTGAAAAAGTGCTGAAAAAAGAAAGAATGGGACAGGCACAGCCTGACTCAAGTGAAGCACAATTTATTCAACAGTAAGTGCGCTATACAAATGGCTACTTACAAGATTAAAAACAAATTAGGCATTACATGGATACAGATTCCAAACTGGTGATGCTGCAAGAGTCCACAATCCATTGGTGTAGTCCAACTGTAATATCCACCTCAGTCGTAACTAAAACCAAGTGCTGAAACTCTAACGACAAAACTCCAGCCGCAGAAAAAAGTCAGTAGTTAAGAGCTTTCTGGGCTAACGCCGGTTTATAAAGCTCTTAACTACTGTGCTCTAAAGTACACTAACACCCATAAACTACCTATGTACCCCTAAACCGAGGTCCCCCCACATCGCCGCCACTCGATTACATTTTTTAACCCCTAATCTGCCGACCGCCACCTACGTTATACTTATGTACCCCTAATCTGCTGCCCCTAACACCGCCGACCCCTATATTATATTTATTAACCCCTAATCTGCCCCCCACAACGTCACCGCCAGCTACCTACAATAATTAACCCCTAATCTGCCGACCGCAAAGAGCCGCCACCTACGTTATCCTTATGTACCCCTAATCTGCTGCCCCTAACACCGCCGACCCCTATATTATATTTATTAACCCCTAAGCTGCCCCCCACAAAGTTGCCGCCAGCTACCTACAATAATTAACCCCTAATCTGCCGACCGCAAAGAGCCGCCACCTACGTTATCCTTATGTACCCCTAATCTGCTGCCCCTAACACTGCCGACCCCTATATTATATTTATTAACCCCTAATCTGCCCCCCTCAACGTCACCTCCACCTACCTACACTTATTAACCCCTAATCTTCCGACCGAATCTCGCCGCTACTGTAATAAATGGATTAACCCCTAAAGCTAAGTCTAACCCTAACACTAACACCCCCCTAAATTAAATATAATTTAAATCTAACTAAATAAATTAACTCTTATTAAATAAATTATTCCTATTTAAAGCTAAATACTTACCTGTAAAATAAACCCTAATATAGCTACAATATAAATTATAATTATATTATAGCTATTTTAGGATTAATATTTATTTTACAGGCAACTTTGTAATTATTTTAACCAGGTACAATAGCTATTAAATAGTTAAGAACTATTTAATAGTTACCTAGTTAAAATAATTACAAAATTACCTGTAAAATAAATCCTAACCTAAGTTACAATTAAACCTAACACTACACTATCAATAAATTAATTAAATAAAATACCTACAATTATCTACAATTAAACCTAACACTACACTATCAATAAATTAATTAAATACAATTCCTACAAATAGAACAGCCAATCAGATTGAGCTCGCATTCTATTGGCTGTTCCGATCAGCCAATAGAATGCGAGCTCAATCTGATTGGCTGATCGGATCAGCCAATCGGATTGAACTTGATTCTGATTGGCTGATTCCATCAGCCAATCAGAATTTTCCTACCTTAATTCCGATTGGCTGATAGAATCCTATCAGCCAATCGGAATTCGAGGGACGCCATCTTGGATGACGTCCCTTAAAGGAACCGTCATTCGGCTAGTAGGCGTCGCTTGAAGAGGTTAGATCCGCGTCCGCTGGGAAGAAGATGGCTCCGCTCCGCTCCGGAAGAAAGAAGATTGAAGATGCGGCTTGATAGAAGACTTCATCCCAATGATGGACTTCCGACTTCATCCCGATGATGGATTTCTTCAGCCGCCGCTTGGATCCAGACTTCAGCCCGAGGATGGACGTCACTCTTCAGCCCCCCGCTTGGGCTTGGATCAACACTTCGGACCCTCTTCTGGACCGATCGGTGAACCCGGGAGGTTAACACAAGGTAGGAAGATCTTCAGGGGCTTAGTGTTAGGTTTATTTAAGGGGGGTTTGGGTTAGATTAGGGGTATATGGGTGGTGGGTTGTAATGTTGGGGGGGGGATTGTATGTTTTTTTTTTACAGGCAAAAGAGCTGAATTCTTAGGGGCATGCCCCGCAAAGGGCCCTGTTCAGGGCTGGTAAGGTAAAAGAGCTTTGAACTTTTGTAATTTAGAATAGGGTAGGGCATTTTTTTATTTTGGGGGTCTTTGTTATTTTATTAGGGGGCTTAGAGTAGGTGTAATTAGTTTAAAATTGTTGTAATTTATTTCTAATGTTTGTAAATATTTTTTTATTTTTTGTAACTTAGTTCTTTTTTATTTTTTGTACTTTAGTTAGTTTATTTATTTGTATTTATTTGTAGGTATTGTATTTAATTAATGTATTGATAGTGTAGTGTTAGGTTTAATTGTAGATAATTGTAGGTATTTTATTTAATAAATTTATTGATAGTGTAGTGTTAGGTTTAATTGTAACTTAGGTTAGGATTTATTTTACAGGTAATTTTGTAATTATTTTAACTATTTTAGCTATTAAATAGTTCTTAACTATTTAATAGCTATTGTACCTGGTTAAAATAAATACAAAGTTACCTGTAAAATAAATATAAATCCTAAAATAGCTATAATATAATTATAATTTATATTGTAGCTATATTAGGGTTTATTTTACAGGTAAGTATTTATCTTTAAATAGGAATAATTTATTTAATAAGAGTTAATTTATTTCGTTAGATTTAAATTATATTTAATTTAGGGGGGTGTTAGTGTTAGGGTTAGACTTAGCTTTAGGGGTTAATACATTTATTAGAATAGCGGTGAGCTCCAGTCGGCAGATTAGGGGTTAATGTTTGAAGTTAGGTGTCGGCGATGTTAGGGAGGGCAGATTAGGGGTTAATACTATTTATTATAGGGTTATTGAGGCAGGAGTGAGGCGGATTAGGGGTTAATAACTTTATTATAATAGCGGTGCGGTCCGCTCGGCAGATTAGGGGTTAATAAGTGTAGGCAGGTGGAGGCGACTTTGTGGGGGGCAGATTAGGGGTTAATAAATATAATATAGGGGTCGGCAGTGTTAGGGGCAGCAGATTAGGGGTTCATATGGATAATGTAAGTAGCGGCGGTGTACGGAGCGGCAGATTAGGGGTTAATAATAATATGCAGGTGTCAGCGATAGCGGGGGCGGCAGATTAGGGGTTAATAAGTGTAAGGTTAGGGGTGTTTAGACTCGGGGTACATGTTAGAGTGTTAGGTGCAGACGTAGGAAGTGTTTCCCCATAGCAAACAATGGGGCTGCGTTAGGAGCTGAACGCGGCTTTTTTGCAGGTGTTTTTTCAGCTCAAACAGCCCCATTGTTTTCTATGGGGGAATCGTGCACAAGCACGTTTTTGAAGCTGGCCGCGTCCGTAAGCAACTCTGGTATCGAGAGTTGCAGTGGCGGTAAATATGCCTGTATGCTCCCTTTTTGGAGCCTAACGCAGCCATTCTGTGAACTCTCAATACCAGAGGTATTTAAAAGGTGCGGCCAGAAAAAAGCCAGCGTTAGCTACACGGGTCGTTACCGACAAAACTCTAAATCTAGCCGTCTGTGTTTTCAGACAATTTTTAATATTGTTAACATGTTCATTTAGTCTGGTACATATGTTCCTTTATGTTCTCCCTATATAGATCATTTTGCAACTGCAGCTTAATAGATACACTACATATGTAGTGCTGCAGTTGCATTTATATTTTTGTTTGAAAGTTTTGTTACCCCCCGAGTTGGTGAAGTTGACGTTCCTATTCACATATTTACACATCCCACATCTCGCTACCCCACATTTGTATGTGCCTGGTTTCTGTTCTAACCAATGTGTGGTTGGTTTGGCTTTCAATTGTTCCCCTGATTCGCGTAATTTCGTGGGTGCTAGAATGTTTTTCAAATCAGTGTTTTTCCTGAAGGTGACTAATGGTTTGTCTGATAAAATGTTTCCTAGAATGGGATCTGCTTTTAATACCCCCCAATGTTTACTTAGAATGTTCCGTATATCTCTAGAACTCTGGTTGTAGGTTGTTACAAATCTGATGTTATCTTTATTGTTGTGTTCTTGTTGTTCTCGTTTTTGTTTGCGTGGTTGTAGTAGTGTTTTCCTATCCATCAGTTGTACTCTTTCTTTGGCTTGTTTAATAATCCCTGCCTCATAGCCCTTCTCTAAGAATCTAGCATCCAAGATGGTCGCTTCATGATCATAATCACTGACCCTGGTGCAGTTTCTCTTGATTCTTTGGTACTGACCTAGGGGAATATTTGATTTCCACCTAGGTAAGTGACCACTTTTCGCATTAAGAAAGCCATTTTTGTCTGTTGGCTTTGAGAAATTTTTTTACTGCCACTTTGTTGTTTTCATCTACAAACATTATCAAATCAAGAAACTCAATTTGTTTCTTGTCAGTCTTGGAAACAAAATTAAGATTGAAAGTATTAGAGTTCATATGGTTTAGGAATTCTTTACTGATTGTTTCACTACCTTTCCATACTATTATAACATCATCTATAAATCTATGATAACAGATCAGGTTTTTAGTATATGGATTGTTCGACCAAATATATTTCTCCTCGAAATTATGCATATAAAGATTCGCGTATGATGGGGCGAAAGTTGTCCCCATCACGGTTCCCTGTATCTGTTTAAAAAATTGATTGTTAAAAACAAAGTAATTATGCGATAATATAAAATCAATGCCTTTTAAAATAAATTCTAAGTGTGCCTGGGAGGAGAATTCTCTATTTAGGGTTTCATTGATAGCTTCGATACCTCGGTCATGTGGAATATTATGTCATTAAATCATACTGAGAAGAATGCAATCACATGCACCTGTTCAGGTGATACCTGATAGGCTGACATTTGAACCTTACCTGTATTGGCTCCTTTAAAAGGAGGTTGGAGCACCTAATACACTCACTCTTGACAAAGTCTGGGCGAACCCAGACGAAACGCGTAGAGACATTCTTTTTATGTTTAAGGACTTTCTGCATAACGTCTACCCACGTTCATAACTTTGAAGGCGTTTTTCCAGCCGTTTCAGCACTTGGTTTTAGTTACGACTGAGGTGGATATTACAGTTGGACTACACCAGTGGATTGTGGACTCTTGAAGCATCACCAGTTTGGAATCTGTATCCATGTAATGCCTAATTTGTTTTTAATCTTGTAAGTAGCCATTTGTATAGCGCACTTACTGTTGAATAAATTGTGCTTCACTTGAGTCAGGCTGCGCCTCTTTCTTTTTTCACTACCAAGGAATACCCTGCTTCCCCGGATGGTTTGAGATTGTATATATCCGCACCTCACATAGAGACTCTCATGCTCTATTATTTTCTTTTAAAGTACTTGTTTTCGGGCTAGAAACTGAGAAGTCACCCAAAACAGATATACAATAGCCCTTTAATAGATCTTAAGGATACAGTAAAGTGCTTTTCATTTAACCCATTTGTTCAGTGTCTAAGGAAAAAGCTTGTTTACATGTGTGAGATTAACCCATTGCAATCTGAATCACCAGTGCTTAACCATCTGAATGCCATTTGTATCTTGGAATGATGGGCTTGATTGCTCAATTGCTATATTGTGACTTGTCACAATTATTTTTTTTACAATGTTTACATTTATTGATTTTAAATGCACAATTTGCGGTTTGGTGTAATATTAAAACAAGAAGAAGATCATGGGTTTTTATTGCATGGACTTAAAGGGGCAGTAAACCTAGAAACTAATGTTACATAATTCTGCACATAGTGCAGAATTATATAACATTATCTTAGCCAAACTTTATGTAACATAACCGCCGCTCTTGCTCTACTGAGCGGGTCTGGTTTTCCCCCTGAACGCATCTGGGCAGCTGTCTAGTCACAGCCCGGCCCGATTGCGCCATTACACTCAATGCAGCTCGCTTCTGCTCTGTCTGATAGCGGGAGCAAGCTACATTGAGTGTAATGGAGCGATCGGGCCAGGCTGTGACTAGACAACTGCCCAGATGTGCTCAGGGGGAAAACCTGCTTAGTAGAGCAAGAGCGACGGTCTGAAAAACCCTCTTTTTTTAAATCAAATTTCACAGGCAATATTATGTTACATAAAGTTTGGCTAAGATAATGTTATATAATTCTGCACTATGTGCAGAATTAAACAACATTATTTTCTAGGTTTACTGCCCCTTTAAGGTATCTTCTTATACTGGATTTTAACAGTCCTAAACCTGTAAAGTGTGAAACTGCACAATCGCAACATAGTATCTGTATAGAAGATGTTCAAACGAGATTACGTTCGCAATAGTGCATTTTACAAAACTTGCGCCTACATTATCAAGCTCCTAAACATGATCACATCTTTGTGAGCAGGAGTTAAAAAATGTAGGTATTTGCACATAGTGTGCATGAATTTGTGCCCTTCATAAAAACATGGTGCCTTGAGGTGTTGAATTTTTAAAGGCAAATATGGTATTGAAAAGGTATCGAAAAAACTTTTTGACCCCATAGTAAAAAACAAAATTTATGCTGACCAGACAAAATTAATTTCTTACATGATGGTAAAGTTCCATGAGCCATTACAACTGGGATTCACCTCCTGGCCACTAGGAGGAGGAAAAGATTCACAACACATCAAGAGCTTTTAATCCCTCCCTCTTCCCTGACCATCTCAGTCTAATGTATAGCCAAGAAAAAGGAGACTTTCAGAAAAACAGGAAAGCACAAGTTGAGTAAATGGGGTGCAAACTTAAAGGGCCATAATACCCAAATGTTGAAACACTTGAAAGTGATGCAGCATAGCTGTAAAAAGCTGACTAGAAAATATCACCTGAACATCTCTATGTAAAAAAGAAAGATATTTTACCTCAAAAGTTCCTCAGTAGCCACCTCCCATTGTAAAAGATTTCTAAGCAGCATATTAGTGTGTCTGTCCTGTGATTTAGCATATGATTTAGCATATGAGCATTATGTCCCTTTAAACTGTCGCCAAAGCATATAAAAAAACTGGGTGGGTCTCGTGGACTTTCACCACCATGAAAGAAATTAATTTATTAGGTATGCATAAATTATGTTTTCTTTCATAAGGTGGTGAGAATCCACAAAATGTATTGTACTTGGGATCTAATACCAAAGCTGTGGAGTCCATGAGAAAATGGATGGAAAAAAATAACATAGGCACCTATTTTGTAAATGTCCAAGAAGTGGAAACAGTTCTGGTAGAATGAGCCATAGGGGCCGAATTATCAAGGGCCGAATGGCCCTGAATACCCCTGTTTCCGCACGAGCCTTCAGACTCACCGGAAACAGGAGTTAAGAAACATCAGTCTTAAGGCCACTGCTTCTTAACTCGTCCGCCGCCTCTGAGGCTGTGGACATCAATCAGCCCGATCTCATACGATCGAGTTGATTGACACCCCCTGCTAGTGGCTGATTGGTCGCAAAACTGCAGGGGGCGGCATTGCACAAGCAGTTCACGAGAACTGCTTGTGCAATGTTAAATGCCGACAGCGTATGCTGTTGGCATTCAGCGATGCAGGGTGGACATGATTCTCTTTAGCGAATCATGTCCGCCCGGGGTATGATAAAGCTACCCTATAATGCATTTGGAGAAGCTTTACCCACCTTAAAGTAAGCTTAATGAATTTAAACAAGAAGCTAAAGTAACAGCTGTCCCTTTTTTAGCCTAATTATTTAATACGTAGACTAGTAGAGTCTAAAGTCTTTTGTGGCTTGTAAATAGAATTTTAGACCCTGACCACACTAAATTGAGTAAAAGTCTCTCCTTCGAATTCTTTGGGTTAGGACACAAAGTGCTTGATTTATCAATTACACATTTGCCCGTGTCCGCCCCAGCTCTCCTCTGGTGGACAGCAATCTGCTGCCGGAATTTAACATTGCACATAAACGCTTTTTTCATGCTCACGTGCAATCCTGCCCCCTGCCCGCGCACAGCCAATCACGCTTGGGCAGCAGCTGTCAATCTCATTGAAATTCTCCACCTAAGAGGTGGAGAACAGGGTAGGGAAGCAGCGGCCTGATGACTGCTGCTTGATAAATCGTGACTGCAGCTTCTCTTGTGAGAAGAGAGAAGGGCTTGATAAATTGAACCCAAATAAGGAACTACAATCTCAAGATAAATATTTAACATCTATTTCATGCATAAGCTCAAATTGAGGAGCTTGTAAAACCCGTAAAGGGACTCTCAAGTCAAAATAAACTTTTATGATTAAGACAGAGCATGCCGTTTTAAGACACTTTCCAATTTACTTCCATTATCACATTTTGTACAGTCTTTTTTAATACACACTTTATGGGGAACAAGATCCTGCTGAGCATGTGCACAAGCTCACTGGGTATACGTATACTAGTCTGTGATTGGTGTATGTCTGTCACATGGTACAGGGGGCCAGACAATGGGAGAAAAAAAAATCATTTGTCAGAAAGAAATCTACTGTTTATTTGAAATTCAGAGTAAGTGCTATTGCATTGTCTTTTTATTATGTACTTGCTAATTATGTAATTCTACTGCATTGAGTGGTCCTTTAATACTAAATTAAGGTTCCAAGGAGGAGAAAGAGGTTTAACTGCAGGTCTAATTCTAAGGAAATTTAGCAATTTTCTTCTAATTTTCTTCTAATTTAAAATGGAAATAGCTAAAATGTGACCCTTTAGCAAACTTGCTTACAAACCCTTATCGAGGCCATCTTAAAGAAACTGAAGTTTCCTCGTTGGCTAAGTGTTTAAACTACTGAATATGAAAAAACCTCTGTGTTTTAGGATTAAGGCTAGATTACAAGTGGAGCGCTAATTTATCACTCGCCCATAAATGGGCAAATTTGCCCTTTTATGGGCGTGCAATAAATAACCTGCCATTGCAAGTGGCTGATTATTGCTACCGCAAGCTTCGAAAATTAACCATAGATCGGAAATAGAGGGTCTTTTATTTTTTATGGAAAAAAAATAGCATTTTTTTTCCACAAAAAAATACAGCACTAAGCAGTTTTATGTATATGCTTTTATACATATATATTTATTTGTTAATATGCATATAAACACATATTAACACATAAATATATATGTATATATTCTTATAACATATATATTTAAAATTGCTGGTCATCGCTGCGCTACTTACCCCCTTCGCTGTGCTTAGGTTCTGTGCCGTGTATGAAGGCATCAGAACGAGGCTCCCATTGGAGCCTATGGAAGTGCACTCTCGTGAGTGCAATGATTCCGTGCAAGTATTACACCTCATTTGTAATACCAGCGCACATTACAGTGCGCTCGTATTACTAAGTTGAGCGCAAATATTGCTTTTGCAGAAGCGATATTTTGCACTCAACTTGTAATCTGGCCCTAAGTGTTCAATCTCTAAGATGTTAGATTAATAACTTTTAGATTTTGATGAGAAAAGGGACCTTGCAAGAAGAGATCTTGACGCAGAGGAAGAGTCCAAGGAGTCACACTGAAAATCTAAACTAAATTTGCATACCAAATTGTGTGAGGCCACGCTGGTGCACTCAGAATTACTGATGAGTGCTCCTGTTATATTCAAGCTATTATCCCGGACAGAAGAACAATTGGGGGGAAAATATAAGCTAGATAAAATGACCAAGGTACTATTAGAGAATCTATATGTTCTGCCTGAGGATCTCTGGCACAATACCTCATAAGTTTGCGATTTAGACAAAAAGCCATAAGATCTATCTCTGGGAGACCCCAGACTAGTAAGTTTATATGCTAATCAGTAATGTTACTACTGGGGGGCATCATTTTATTCTTGTACTGAAACAGCAAAATATCTTGAGCCCTGTACATACTCCAGACTTGGTTTCATCACAAAAGTCACAAAAATAGCTGTTTCTATCTTATTTTTATATATTTGCAAGCAGATCTTTATCAGTGCAGTATATATTATATACATACATAAATAGTGTCTTGAAGAGGCTGCAGCCAATACGAATAATGTAGGCTGAAAATAAAAACTAAATTGAAAAAGGAAATGTAAGGGACTGGCGAGCCACAGTATAAATTAAAATGTTGTTCAATATGGGGCCGACTTATTAAAGGGACACTGAACCCCAATTTTTTTTTTTTTTTTTTTTTTTTTTTTTTTGTGATTCAGATAGAGCATGCAATTTTAAACAACTTTCTAATTTACTCCTATTATCAATTGTTTTTCATTCTCTTGTTTTCTTTATTTGAAAAAGAAGGCGTATAAGCTATTTTTCTTGGTTCAGTACCATGGAAAGCACTTGTTTATTGGTAGGTGAATTTACCCACCAATCAGCAAGAACATAGTGTGTTCACCAAAAATGGGCCGGCATCTAAAATTACATTCTTGCATTTCAAATAAAGATACCAAGAGAATGAAAAGAATTTGATAATAGGAGTAAATTAGAAAGTTGGTTAAAATTGCATGCTCTATCTGAAGCACGATAGAAAAAATTTGGGTTCAGTGTCCCTTTAAGCAGCGACCACTGCTTCTTAACTCGTGCAATCATTACGATCAGATACGATCTGTGCAGGGGGCGGCATTGCACAAGCATTTCACTAGAAATGCATGTGCAATGATAAATGCTGACAGCGTATGCTGTTGGCATTTAGCGATGTCGGGCGGACATGATTCACCACAGCAAATCATGTCCACCTGCTGCTTAAAGTGATAGTCTAGTCAAAATTAAACTTTCATGATTCAGATAGAGTATGCAATTTTAAGCAACTTTCTAATTTACTCCTATTATGAATGTTTCTTTGTTCACTTGGTATCTTTATTTGAATTTAAGCTTAATTGCCGGCCTATTTTGAGTTCAGCACCTGGATAGCACTTGTTGATTGGTGGATACATTTTGACACTAATCAGAAAGTGCTACCCAGGTACTGAACCAAAAATGGGCTGGCTACTATGCTTACATTCTTGCTTTTTCAAATACAGATACCAAGATAACGAATAAAAATTGATAATAGGAGTAAATTAGAAAGTAGCTTAAAATTGACTGCTCTGTCTGAATCATGAAAGTTTAATTTTGACTAGACTATCTCTTTAATATGTCGGCCCCTATGTGTCTAAGGGCCCGATTCTAAAAAGCTCTCTGGGCTGGTTAGAGTCTATAACAATGCTTGTCAGTTGTTGTATTTCCCTGGTGGAATTATATAAAGCCACTTTTTACCCTTTAAACTGGGTGTCTCGCTAAGGGGCGTATACAGCATTTTCATATAGGAAGGTGATTCATACATTACAAAAGTGAAATAGTAATTTAAAACTCATACAAAATGAATAATTGATCCATTCATACAAAAAATAAGCAGAAAAGTATTGTTAAGGTGCATAGAAAATCGTAACAGAATTGTTCACCAAAAATCGTATTTGATCAATTATTTAAAATTTGTATGTAAATTACACAGAAATAAATCATATTAAATATGTGCATTGTAAATATTAATTTAAGTACACTGGATGTGCAAAAAAAAAACTAACATAGAAATTTATAATTATTAGTACAAAATAAAAAGCGTAACAGTTGTTTTTTTTATAAAATGAGCTGAACATGGGCGTGTATGAAATTGCCTCTCAAATCCCTGTGTAATTCTGTAAACACGCCCTACAGATCTACTTGTTTTTTCTCGCAACTTAAAAGGTAGTGAGCTTTTATCAACACACTCAAAACACTAATTACTCTGAAAGGTAAACTTATGTATATGAAAATAACAGTGAATTTAAGGTACAGTGCAATGAAAGCAGCTTAATTTGATTTGTATTAGGAGTAATATTAAAGTTTAAACATAAATCAGGGTCTCCCTCTGTACTTTGTCCTCCATTGTAAACTTTTAGGGGGACAGCCCCTTTTTTTATATTCCATGAGGATTGCCCTTCGAGTGTCGGCATTGAAAACCCTGCCTATACTGGCAAATTTTATAGAATCGGGCCTAGGTATTTAAGGAAATTAGCATGAGTCATTAGTATATAGTTGAAGGGACTTGGACATCATCCATTAAAGGGACATAAAAATCAAATTTATACTTTCATGAGTTTCCTTTTTAGGAGCTGCAATTCTTTTTTTACCTATGTGTTTATTTATTTTGCTGTGGGTGTTAAATCCATAGTTAGGGTCAGTAATGCAAATATTACCTGCTCTTATTAATTAGAGTATGAGAATTTTGTATTAGAATGTCACTTTAAAACAACATGGTCATGTACGGAGTGTAACCCTCCAAGTGACATCATAATCAAAAAACGAGTGATATTTCCATTTAACATTTTAAAGCACTTTCTATGGTGTGATGCTATCTTCTAAAGGTTGACTATCTAAATAGGTGAGTGAGTAGAGCGCTGGAGACTGTGATTCCAAACACCTCACTAGAATAAAAAGTCCTTCTAACTTTTAAAAATAAATAGAAAAATGTGAGGAGTGAGGGCGCTAACAAAAGCTTAAGGAATTAAGATCCTAGATATATTGATTATAATTGATTGGCTAGATTTAGTTCCTTCAACAGGAGTTCATCAAAATATACAGTGAATAAATATATAAAATTAATTGTGAGCGTATCTATCTCATGTAAATTAATCTAAGGTGCAGTGTGCAATGTCCTCTAAGTTCCTGTTAAAAGAAACCGATAGTGTAATAATATAAAGTGTAATGTGCAAAACTTTAATAAGTGTATGAACAAATTAATTTATATAAATACTGTGTATCGTGGGCTATATGTTTGTAAGCAGCATATAAAATATATATATGACTTTTAGATAAATTTTATAATCTTCTGTTACCTCCTAGATGGATTTTAATATACGGATTGTTATATATATTAGTAAAATAGTCTATAAAAAAACATGACTAAAACTCTAAGAGATCCAATAAAATTTATTACGATTCAAAAGAACTTTATCTAAAAAATTGAGACTGAGGAGACGTCTCCCCAAAAATATTTACTTCATCAATGTAAAATTAAGCTTGTTAGAATGTTAAAATAAACCTAAGCAACAATGTAACAAATGGGAATAGTTTAAAATTGCAAAATCTAAAAGACTGGTATTGATTCTCCATCAGCAAACTTATCAAAATATGTCAACACTTTCTTGCAAATACATGTAAAAAACCTAAATTCTTACCTTAAAGATTCAACACAAGTTCTTAAATTGCTAAAAACTATTAAATGGAAAGCCAACATGATCCTAGCCACCTTTGACGTTACCTCGTTGTATACAGTAATCAACCATTCAAAAGGTATACAAGCAGTTGATTCTCTTTTTAAAATTAGACCCAGAAATGACAGACCAACATAGAAATTTTATTTTAAAAAGTATTAAGTATATACTGGAAAATAATAATTTCTCTTTTAATAAAAACTTTTATTTACAAACAGAAGGTACGGCTATGGGCTCAAGGTTTGCGCCTAGCTATGCCAATCTCTTTATGGGCTCTTGGGAAACTGATTTTTTTAGAGATGGCAGCTATGGCGCGAACCTTGTGCTCTACAAAAGGTACATAGACGACCTGCTTATAATTTGGGATGGAACTGAACAGGATTTAATTAAGATGTTCAACAATATGAACGATAACACTTGGGGCTTAAAATTCACTTCTAATTGGAGTAAAAACTCAATAACATTTTTAGATCTAGAAATAATGGTTGTAGATGAAACAATAGAAACCAGAACTCATTTAAAAAAAACTGATTCCAATAATTACATACACTCTAAAAGCTGTCACTTAGAAACCTGGAAAAAAAGTATCCCCGTAGGCCAATACCTAAGAATTAAGAAAAACTGCTCAAGACCTATAAACTTTGAACTACAATCCAAAATATTAACAGAGAAATTTCATTCAAGAGGATACAAAAATAACATCACTGATATAGCCAATGAAAGAGCAAAAAACACAGATAGAGATACCCTGTTAATGTATAAAGTAAAACAAAGGGACACTGATGAAAAAATCAAAACACCATTCATCACAGATTATCATGCAGATCATAATATAATTAAGAAAATAGTGAAAAAACATTGGCACCTTATCAAAGAAGATGACATTCTAGGAGATAAGATTTCTGATATTCCAAATTTTATATTCAGAAAAGCAACCAATTTAAAAAATATTTTGGCTCCAAGCGAGTTTAGGCCCCTCAAACAAACACATTTCAAACAAAAAGATTTAGGTGGAAGAAAAATTGCAGGTTTTTTTCCTTGCTACTCGTGCAAGGCTTGCAAACACAGCAAGAAATTAAGTGATATAAATATAAATGAAGTAGAAAAACCATTTATCATCAAGGACATCATAAGGTGCACAACTAAAAATGTGATATACATTTTAAAATGTTCTTGTAATCTGTTGTATCTAGGTGAAACAAAAAGAATGGTAAAAGATAGAATCAGAGAACATCTAAATAACATAAAAAAAGGCACCGATGACACACACCTATACAAACATTTTAAGACAGTCCATAAAGGAAATAACAAAGACCTACTATACTGGGGAATAAAAAAGTACATAAACATTGGAGAGGAGGAAATATGGAGAAAAAAATGTTAATTAAGGAGGCAGAGCTAATTTATAAATATAATACACTATTTACAAAAGGTTTAAATTCCGAATTGGACCTTTCCCCTTTTCTTTTTGAATGATACCGAAATACTAAGGTTATACATGATGTAGTCTCCACCCATACCCTCCCCCCCTCCTTACTATTTGCCCCTTAATTAATCTGGATTGTAATGGTTATAGCTTACTAGTTGCATATTTGGGATTCTTGCTAATCCTAATTTTAATTAAATATATATATATATATATATATATATATATATATGGATGTTTTATATTAAAAATATTAATTCTGATATACCTCTGTTCTCAATATGTTCTATTGCCTAAGCCTCTTAGGTTTATAGTGTCTTTGAATACCTCATATTTTATTCAAAATATTAAGGATTAATAATCCACCTTAAATTTATCTATTCTTTGTCTATGAATTTCTAATTTCTCCTGTTTTAAAAATATGTCTCTGGAAATATCCTTTTAATTCTTTATGTCCATATAAAGTATAGACATCAACATGTTATCAAAAGAACTCACTTTTAAAATGGTATGAGTTATCTGAAATAAACCTCTTCTAAAAAAACACACAAGAGTATGAGTTTTCAACAATTCCACCTTTAAAAAGTATGAGTTATTTAAAACTTCTTCTAAAACTTCATCCTATATCCTCGATAGACCTATGAGCAAGCATTTTCAACAATTCCACCTTGAAAAGGTATGAGTTATCAAAAAAATTCCACCTTAAATGAATTGACAACTAACCAGTCAGATTCAGGCACCATATTTAAAAGACTGAACTTAGAAGTCACAGGTATCTTGATAAAGCTCTGTATAGAGCGAAACGCGTCAACCTTTGTGACTTCAAGTGACTTTCAGAAATTATCTGAGGTTTGCATGCTTTGCATTCGGATACTACTGCTGTTATTTTGTAACCCGGGTTATGTTTTCATCTGCATTCATCGGCATATTACAAGCACCATCTGTTTGAATTATACCTCCCCTGCGTGCAAGGCACTAAGAGCAGGAAGATTTGGGAAGAACTATTAAAAAAAAACGGAATCACCAAGCTGTTATAATTTCTCTTGGAACCGGATAACTAAAGACCGGGAGAGTGACGTCAGACGCCGAGAACATGCGGGCGGCTCTGAATCACAAGCTGCATCGAGTGAGTAAACAGAGCAAAAGCTAAAACACAAGAGGATAAAGGTAACTCATACTAAAGGTATCTAATACATCTCTGCAGAAAAGAGACTTTAGCATTTAAAGTTTTTTAAACAAAAAAGAGGATAAGATAACTCATACTGAAGGTGTCCAATATATCTTTGTGCAAAGAGACTCTAACATCTAAGTTTTTTTTCTGCATTATAGCGGACTATGAAAGGAATTTTTTAACTTCTAATCAATTTTATTCCGTTCTAAAATATACATTTTTTCTGTGCTATAATATTTTCCTGTTAACGGTGATAGAGTACCAGTCTTTTAGATTTTGCAATTTTAAACTATTCCCATTTGTTACATTGTTGCTTAGGTTTATTTTAACATTCTAACAAGCTTAATTTTACATTGATGAAGTAAATATTTTTGGGGAGACGTCCCCTCAGTCTCAATTTTTTAGATAAAGTTCTTTTGAATCGTAATAAATTTTATTGGATCTCTTAGAGTTTTAGTCATGTTTTTTTATAGACTATTTTACTAATATATATAACAATCCGTATATAAAAATCCATCTAGGAGGTAACAGAAGATTATAACATTTATCTAAAAGTCATATATATATTTTATATGCTGCTTACAAATATATAGCCCACGATACACAGTATTTATATAAATTCATTTGTTCATACACTTATTAAAGTATTGGCACATACACTTTATATTATTACACTATTGGTTTCTTTTAACAGGAACTTAGGGGGACATTGCACACTGCACCTTAGATTAATTTACATGAGATAGATACGCTCACAATTAATTTTATATATTTATTCACTGTATATTTTGATGAACTCCTGTTGAAGGAACTAAATCTAGCCAATCAATTATTAATCAATATATCTAGGATCTTAATTCCTTAAGCTTTTGTTAGCGCCCTCATTCCTCACATTTTTCTAAAGATTGACTATCGCCTAGATCTAATTTTTTACCTTTAGGGGTAGATTTATCATATGTCGAGTGGACATGATTCGCTGTAGCAAATCATGCCCACCTGAGATTGCTAAATGCTGACAGCATACGCAGTCGGCATTTAACATTGCGCAAGCAGCAATTTCTTGTGGAATGCTTGTGCAATGCCACCCCCTGCAAATTCGCAGACAATCGCCTGCTAGCAGGGGTGTCAATCATCCCAATCAGATCGGATCTATTACAGTCTGCCACCACAAGGAGCAGCAGTCTTACAACCGCTGCTTCGAGATTTCAGGCAGACCTGAAACCTCGGACGTAGAAAGCAGCATCCGCTGCTTAAATAAATCTACCATGTGCCATATAACTACAAATAGATACATTGTTCACTGAGTGTGACTAATTTCACTGCCTCATTTTCAGTTGTGGTGATGGACTTGAATAATAATAGCCTTTAGGATGTATACGCCTTTATTCAACATCATTGTTCAATATAAAGTGATGGTAAATCCAAGCGTTTCACAAACGCTAGAATGTACCATTAATAAAAATAAACTCTAGTTTCTGTCATCACTTACTAAAAAATGGGGTGCTAAATTAATCCTTTCTCTGCTAAAGTAAATTACTAAACTCAGCGCCTCTGTCCGCCCATGGCACAGCGCTCTTTACCAATGAGGTAAACCAATAGCCATGCTAGGATGTCAGAAACATCACCTCATTGGTAAAGAGCGTTGTGCCGTGGGTGGCAAAAGGCACTGAGTTTAGCGATATACTCAGCACAGCACCCTTTTTTAGTAAGTGATGACAGAATCTAGAGTTTATTTTCTAGTGATGGTAAATTATAGCATTTTATAAAACACTCAGATTTACCATCACTTTAAAGCATGAACTATGATATTTCTGTACAAATAATTACATCATTCTGCTCCTTCCAAAAATGAATTTAAAAGAGACATAAAAGTGCAAAAATAACACTTGATGTACTTATTTAGCTCATATCTAGAAAATGGTTTATTGGACAATGAAAACAAACCCATTAAAAAAGTTTATAAAGCCTGGAATCTAGGTCTTGGTATAATAATGTGCATTAATCTATCCTTGTGAGATCCTGCTTCCCACATAGTAATGCTATCTTTTAGTATGTGACAGGGAAAAATATGAAGTTAAGGGACATTGTACTGGAAAATGTTCTCTCCTTTAATTTTTTTCCTAATAATTGTTCCTGCTGGAGTGTATTTAATTGTTTGCAGCTACTTTTGCCTGTTGTATCTCCACTTATTCTTAAAATATGAGTAGCAAACATTTTCTATGTAGAAAAAGCTATTTAAAGGGACACAAGTCAAAATTAAACTTTTATGATTCAGATATTGCATTTGTGATTGCTGATGGCTGTCACGTGATACAGGAGGAGTGGAAATAGACATAACTTGAAATTTGTCAGAAAAAAAAGTCTATTTCTCATTTAAGTTCAGAGTAAGGCCCTGATATTCAAAACTTCTCTTTTTAGGTGAGATATTCTAAAATGATCATCTAGCACTGGCGAGATCTCTGAGTGTAATTTTCAAAACGCAGATTTTGCTTTATGTCTCCAAGGGGCTTTCCCTGCATTTCTGTATGTGAACGACTGAAGGGGGCTGTCAATCACCGAGAGTGAGCGAGCTCTCTGTGATTTTCCCTCGCCACCTCAGAGGTGGGCGTAGGGTGTAAGAATCAGCCGGTCTGAATGACCGCTGCTTCTTACATTGCGGGAAGCAATTTCGCTGCTTTGTACATGGAGCCCTATGACTAGAACTAAATAAAAATAACATTTTAGTCAAAAGACTATGACTAAAACTAAATCAAAATTTGCTGTCAAAATAACACTATCGCCTAGATTTAGAGTTCTGCGTTAGCCATCCAAACCAGCGTTAGGGAGGTCCTAACGCTGGGTTTTTTTAAAGAACTCGCCCGCAGGTGATTTAGAGTCAGTCAGGAAAGGGGTCTAATGCTCACTTTCCAGCCGCAACTTTTCCATACCGCAGATCCCCCTGCCCAATTGCGTATCCTATCTTTTCAATGGGATCTTTCTAACGCCCGGTATTTAGAGTCTTGGCTGAAGTGAGCGTTAGAAATCTAACGACAAGACTCCAGAGCCGCAGGAAAAAGCCAGGAGGTTAAGAGCTTTCTGGGCTAACGCCAGTTCATAAAGCTCTTAACTACTGTGCTCTAAAGTACACTAACACCCATAAACTACCTATATACCCCTAAACCGAAGCCCCCCACATCGCCGCTACTCTATTAATTTTTTTAACCCCTAATCTGCCGACCGCACATTGCCTGCTACCTACATTATCCCTATGTACCCCTAATCTGCTGCCCCTAACACCGGCCGAGCCCTACATAATATTATTACCCCCTAATCTGCCCCCCCCAACGTCGCCGCCACCTACCTACAATTATTAACCCCCTAATTCTGCCGACCGGGAGCCCTCAACGCTACTCTAATAAATGTATTAACCCCTAAAGCTAAGTCTTACCCTAACCCTAACACCCCCCTAAATTAAATATAATTTTATTCTAACGAAATAAAATAATTATTTATTAAATAAATTATTCCTATTTAAAGCTAAATACTTACCTGTCAAATAAACCCTAATATAGCTGCAATATAAATAATAATTATATTGTAGCTATTTTAGGATTTATAGTTTATTTACAGGCAACTTTGTATTTATTTTA
The DNA here is from genome assembly GCF_027579735.1 of Bombina bombina. NCBI lineage: Eukaryota > Metazoa > Chordata > Amphibia > Anura > Bombinatoridae > Bombina > Bombina bombina. The sequence continues at coordinate 695,624,176 of NC_069504.1, read as the reverse complement.
ACCAGGTACAATAGCTATTAAATAGGTTAATAACTATTAATAGTTTACCTAGTTAAAATAAGTTACAAAATTACCTGTAAAATAAATCCTGATCCTAAGTTTACAATTAAACCTAACACTACACTATCAATAAATCTTGGGATGACCGTCCCTTAAAGGAACCTTCATTCGTCGGGATTCGCCGGAAGAAGGAGGATGGATCTGCGTCGGCTGCTTCAAGATGGTCCCGCTCCGCGCCGGATGTAAAAGATAGAAGATGCCGCTTGGATGAAGATGTTTGCCGGTCCGGATCTCCTCTTCTTGCCGGATAGGAATGAAGACTTTTGGACCCTCTTCTGGACCTCTTCTTGCCCGGATAGAAGGAAGACTTCGGGGGACCCTCTTCTGGACGGATCGGTGATACCCGACGTGGTGAAGGATAAGGTAGGGAGATCTTCAGGGGCTTAGTGTTAGGTTTTTTAAGGAGTGTTTGGGTTAGATTAGGGGTATGTGGGTGGTGGTTGTAATGTTGGGGGGGGGTATTGTATGTTTTATTTAACTGCAGAAAGAGCTGTTTTCTTTGGGGCATTGCCCCGCAAAAGGCCCTTTTAAGGGCTGGTAAGGTAAAAGAGCTTTAAAATTTTTATTTAGGAATAGGGGTAGGGCATTTTTTTATTTTGGGGGGCTTTGTTATTTTTTGGGGGGCTTAGAGTAGGTGTAATTAGTTTAAAATTCTTGTAATCTTTTTTTATTTTTTTGTAATTTAGTGTTTGTATTTTTTTTGTAATTTAGTGTTTTTTTTTTTGTAATTTAGTTTAGTTGATATAATTGTAGTGAATTGTAGATAGTTTATTTAATTAATTTATTGATAGTGTAGTGTTAGGTTTAATTGTAACTTTGGTTAGGATTTATTTTACAGGTACTTTTGTAATTATTTTAACTAGGTAACTATTAAATAGTTATTAACTATTTAATAGCTATTGTACCTGTTTAAAATAAATACAAAGTTGCCTGTAAAATAAATATAAATCCTAAAATAGCTGCAATATAATTATTACTAGTCCTAAAGCCCGTTCACACGGGCCATTTTTTGCATTACAGTGGTCCCACCCCTGGCGTTCTCTCCCTCCCACTCTCTTTTGCTTTCTCTCTCCCCCTCTCTTTTGCGCTCTCTCTCCCCTCTCTCTCTCCATCTCCCCCTCTCTCTCGCTCCCCTCTCTCTCTCGCTCCCCTCTCTCTCTCGCTCCCTCTCTCTCTCGCTCCCCTCTCTCTCTCCCCCTCTCTCTCTTTCTCTCTCTCTCTTTCTCTCTCTCTCCCCTCTCTCTCTCCCCCTCTCTCTCTCCCCTCTCTCTCTCTCCCCTCTCTCTCTCTCACCCCTCTCTCTCTCTCTCTCCCCTCTATCTCTCTCTCTCTCTCCCCCCCTCTCTCTCTCACCTCCTCTCTCTCTCGCCTCTCTCTTTCTCTCTCCCCTCTCTCTGTCTCTCTCTCCCCCCTCTATCTCTCTCCCCTCTATCTCTCCCTCTCTCCCCTCTCTCTCTCTCCCCCTCTCTCTCCCCCCCTCTCTCCTCTCCCCTCTCTCTCACCTCTCTCTCTCTCTCTCCCCCCCTCTCTCCCTCCCCTCTCTCCCCCCCTCTCTCCCTCCCCTCTCTCCCTCCCTCTCTCCCCCCCTCTCTCCCCCTCTCTCTGTCCCCCCTCTCTCTCTCTCTCTCCCACCTACTTCTCTGCTCTCCCTCCCCTCTCTCTCTCTCGACCCCTCCCTCTCTCTCTCGCCCCCTCCCTGTCTCTCTCTCCCCTCTCTCCTCGTTCTCCCCCGCGTCTCTTCTCTATCTTCACTCCCCCCTCTGTCTCTCCTCTCTCTCTCTCTCTTAGCCCCCTCTATCTCTCCCCCCATCTCTCTCTCCCCCTCTCTCTGGTGTGCTCTCCTCTCTCTCTCTCTCATCTCGCTCCCCCTCTCTCTGCTCCCTCCCCCCCTCTCTCTCTCTCCCCTCCCCCCTCTCTCTCTCCCTCTCCCCTCCCCCCCCTCTCTCTCTCCCCCCCCCCCTCTCTCTCTCCCTCTCTCTCTCCTCTCTTTCTCTCTCCCTCTCCCCCCTCTCTCCTCTCTCTCTGTCTCCCTCATCTCTCCCTCTCTCTTTCCCCCCTCTATCTCTCCCCCCTCTCTCTCTCCCCCCCACATCCTCCCCCCCTCTCACATCTCCCCCCACATCTCTCCCCTCTCCCCCTCTCTCCACATCTCCCCCCTCTCTCCACATCTCCCCACATCGCTCCCCTCTCTCCACATCTCCCCCCCTCACTCCACATCTCCCCCTCTCTCCACATCTCCCCCCCTCCTCTCCACATCACCCCCCCTCTCTCCACATCTCCCCCCTCTCTCCACATCTCCCCCCTCTCTCACATCTCCCCCCTCACTCCACATCTCCCCCCTCTCCCCACATCTCTCCCTCTCTCCACATCTCCCCCCTCTCTCCACATCTCCCCCCTCTCTCCACATCTCCTCCCTCACTCCACATCTCCCCCCCTCTCCCCCACATCTCTCCACCATCTCCCCCCTCTCTCCACATCTCCCCCCTCTCTCCACATCTCCCCTCTCTCCACATCTCCCCACATCTTTCGCCTCTCTCCACATCTCCCCCCTCTCTCCACATCTCCCCTCTCTCCACATCTCCCCCCCCTCACTCCACATCTCCCACATCTCTCCACATCTCTCCACATCTCCCCCCCTCACTGCACATCTCCCCCCCCCTCTCCCCACATCCCCTCCACCCTCTCTTGAGCTGTTTGAGCTCTATCCACGGCCCTTCACGGGCCTTCATGCTAGGCTCCGCCCCCTTCACGGGCTTTCGCGTTAGGTCACGCCCCCTTCACGATCGGCCACGCCCACTTCTGCTCGGCGCAGTCGGCAGAACAGGTAGGGACTTAGGCCAGTGTGTTTGTCCGCGTGCTGTCTCTACTGCGCATGACAGCCTTCGGACAAAACACACTACACTTGGCCTTTTATAGTATAGGATTTATATTGTAGCTATATTAGGGTTTATTTAACAGGTAAGTATTTAGCTTTAAATAGGAATCATTTATTTAATAAGATTTATTTTATTTTGTTAGAATAAAATTAAATTTAATTTAGGGGGGTGTTAGGGTTAGGTAAGACTTAGCTTTAGGGGTTAATACATTTATTAGAGTAGCGGTGAGGTCCGGTCGGCAGATTAGGGGTTAATAAGTGTAGGTAGGTAGCGGGCAACGTTGGGGGGGCAGATTATGGGGTAATAAATATAATATAGGGGTCGGCGATGTTAGGGGCAGCAGATTAAGGGTACATAGGGATAACCTAGGTTGCGGCGGTGTACCGAGCGGCAGACTAGGGGTTAATAATAATATGCAGGGGTCAGCGATAGCGGGGACAGCAGATTAGGGGTTAATAAGTGTAAGGTTAGGGGTGTTTAGACTCGGGGTACATGTTAGGGTGTTAGGTTGCAGACTTTAGGAAGTGTTTCCCCATAGGAAACAATGGGGCTGCTTTAGGAGCTGAACGCTGCTTTTTTGCAGGGTTTTTTTTCAGCTCAAACTGCCCCATTGTTTCCTATGGGGGAATCGTGCACAAGCACGTTTTTGAAGCTGGCCGCGTCCGTAAGCACCGCTGGTATTGAGAGTTGCAGTGGCAATAAATATGCCTTACGCTCCCTTTTTGGAGCCTAACGCAGCTCTTCAGAGAACTCTCAATACCAGCGTTGATTAAAAGGTGTGGGGGGAAAAAACCACGCGTAGCTAATGCACCCCTTTGGCCGCAGAACTCTAAATCTAGCCGTATGTAAGGTGTTATAATTACTACTCTTTTGTAAAAAAAAAAAAAAAAGCAAGGCTATCTTCTTGTTTATTTACGAAACTTGGTTTTAATTAATTTACAGATATACCACAACAGTTAGATCTGTTAAATCTGTATTGCATGTTCAAACCGTAATACCATAAATAAAAACAGGTTAATAAACCTTTACTCCAGGAGTATATAATGAGTTTGGAAGTTCTAGAGTAGTGTTAATTTAGCTGCCGAAAATTTTTCGAATCTGTGAACAATCAATTGATTCTTCCTATAGAATTAAGAATAACCCACGAGTATGGGTTTAAATTATGCTGTGCCTGTGATAGCTGCAGAAACTTTTTGTTGTGTTGAGTTACTTGACACTTGTTTTAATTATTAATAGAGAACTGTTAAAGTTTTTATATTTTTGTAATCTGTGCAATGTCGTTACAGCCAATACAGTTTACAGTTTGATTTTTATTTTTTCAAGTTGCACTTCTGTTTGTTTATGAAACTTGGTTTTATTAAATTTTAAGTTTAATAAAGACGTTATATATCACAATAGCTAAATCTGTGTTTGTGTTGCATGTTTAAACCTTAATACCATAAATAATAACAGGTGCTATGTTTACTCCTGGAGTATATAATGAGTTTGGAAATTATAGAGAAATGCATTACACTTTAACTAAACCCCTTAGATTTTAGTAGACTAAAGTCTACTGTAGATTTAGTCAACTAAAATCGACTTGAGATTTAGTCGACTAAAACTAGACAAAAACGAAAACATTTCAGATGACTAAAATATGACTAAAACTAAAATGTCATTTTAGTCAAAAGACTAAAATTAAGACTAAATCGAAATTTGCAGTCAAAATTAACACTGATAGCATGACAGTTCTGCTGCATTTACACTTTGTGCTTTCTATTTTATTTAGCTTCACACTTCCATTAGATTTTATTACATTTAATTTTTGCCCTTTCTATTTTGTTACACAGAAGTATATTTAGGATTGTGATTTCAAATTCTGATTATGAATTCACAGTTCCTGTGTAACTTTAACATATTTGGCTCCTACTTTTATATGTGTGCGTTTATCTTTTACAAATTAGATCGCACACTGCATGTAATTTATTTAAATGAAAACAGAAAAACTGTCAGCTTCAGTGTCTCTGAGCATCATTACTTTCTATGGACCAGATAATCAAACATAGTTTGGAGAGAGAATATGGTGCTGACACAGGGGCAGAACTCACTGAATTTTCTAAGAAAAGGGGAGGAACCTGGAAATTTCAGAAAGTTGAGAGATGCCTTCCATAAAAAGTAATGAAGCTCTCTGGGACATAAAATTTCACATGGGAGAGAGAAAGTAACTGAAGAACCCCTGGGGCTGATATAAAGGCTTTGTTTGCTTTAATTCCAAATTAAACTGAAATGTTTTCACTACAATTTAACTTGCTTTTGTCTGTTAGTTAAAATAAATGTATTGTGAATTTTGAGCAAACTTCACCTCCATACAGCTGTTGAGACAAATCAGTGAGACTACTAGCTTGTTTAAAATGCTTATGTGATATTATGTAAAGATCTAGAACTAGTAACAACTATATAAGTAGCTGAAGCTGCGACGCACTAGTCAAAATAAAACTAATCAGCTTGAATAAAATAATATAGACTATGTTGGTAAGAAGAACTCTAGCATGCACTGAATAACTGACTTATTCTAATGATTACTATAAATACCAATGAGACTGCATCAAAGGGCTAATATCACATATCTATCTTCTAACATCAAGCTACTGTCTAGAAGAGAGTTACCATGAATAAGCAACGCCAAATGTGCAAATAATAATATAAGCATAAAAACACTCATATTTCTAACTTCTAACCATGGTGGGGTCTCTAGAGAGACTTGGATGCATAGAGCACTTCTCCTTAACTTATAGCAGCAGGCAGTAGCGGACTTACTCAACAGAGGGCCCTGGTGCATTTTTTTTAAACTCCTTACAGTAAATTATATTTTGCCCATACAATCATCACTTGCAAAACTAACCGGCCAGGTCAAATCCCGCTTATGTGTTTAATCCCTGCTTTGTTCCCCTCAAAAAAAAAAAAACGCCTAGTAAAAGTTAGAAAGCCGGAGGTTTCCCACATTGCTTCCCCATCTTTTACCACCAGTCCAAGCACCATGATCCATTAATTGAGGTCAAGGATTCCAGGCCTGTATAGGACCAGCTCAAACACCTGCATAAAAAAAAGTTATTTCTCGATAATCTTATTCTTTGATAGAGAACTAGAATTCCTTTTTTTCCAAAAAGCACAAGTAAAAATGTCCAAACCTATACTATAACATACCCCAACAAGGAACGCAGTAACCTTTCGGTTTTTAAACATGCACGCGTTATTCAAAGTCAAAGATAGACATCTCTTTTACACGCTTTAATAATAATGCCTAATGATAGGCCACAAGTAAAATCAATCACCAGAAGATACCCCTACTTTGTAGTTTTTTGACCAATCAAAATCTAAGAAAGATTACGTACTTCTAAACATTCCAATCTAACATACTAGACCTACCTAACAAGGGCTCAGCCTCTCGATTCCATTGAGCCTGCACATATATAACATGCTTCCTCTACTAACTAAACACTAACAACCAATGAGAACTTATCTTGCATCTTTGAGCCCTTGCAAAGCGGGACTGGCAACCCCATGCAGCACCTCATAATCTATATAGAGAGGTTGTAGCTTCTGTTGTGTAAAATCAAGCTATGTGAAGCTGTACAGTCATGCACTATTGCATAAAAAGTATTAACATAAACATATGTTTTTTTTTTGTTTGTTTTTTTAAATTATACAGTTGTGAAAACTTAGCCTAAATCAAAGGATTTAGTATGCATTGACCTGCAGGATGATGTGTTTGAAAACATGAAAAAGCTATCCTTTTAATATACCCTTAAAATTAAAAATTGGTAGACTGATGTATACAGCTAAGAGAAAATGAGAGGGCCTTCTTGATATAAACCAACAAAGGCAGTTCACAATTTTACAATCATTAATTAATATAAATATATAGCCTAGAACACACAAAAAACTTACAATCATATAATGATAAACTAATGTCTGCAGAGTGAAGCTGTCATACGATCTAATCCATCCTGGTATAACATATATATTATCAGCATATTATTATAAAGATTGTTGGTATATAACAGCACATATAATAGCAAGATTGCCGCAATCATAATAATAACTTGTTGACAATGCCTAATAAACTGCACCTGGTAGCCTATCTTTACATTTTCAAATACCAGAAAACAGCAAGGTTGCCGGTGTGTGATCTGTATGTTTTCAGAACATACGGCTTCATGAATACAGAATCCTAAAATAATAAAAGCTAAAATAAAATATTAACTGGTACACTGCTACATACAAAGTAAAACCATAGTAAAAGCTCACATAAAAAGAACAATCTTAGTGTCCATACAATCAACTGGTAGGGTCCCACATAATGAGGGGTAAAAATTGAATATGAGTACAGCTGACTGTAAACTTCAGAATCTCCAATATACTTTAAATCTTCTGGGCACAGAAATGCAGCAGATTTATCAGATTGAGAGCCTATATTTATATCCCTCAGCCAACTCCAACTTTTGGGGCGCAGCTTCCAGAAAAGTTAGATTGACCAGTGACCATCGCCCTGTGAGCACCCCTCATTCCCCCTAAGAGACCAAATAGCTTCACGAATTCAAGCCAACGGGGGAAGGATAACATAGAAGTAAGGGAGGGGGGGCAGTCCTTACAAACCTCCCATGAGAGGTGAATCCTACATTCTAAAAAGTAATCCTACTTATCCATGAGAAACCCTGGCTTCCAAAGGCAGAAACCATAGATTTCATCAATTAACCCTGCATTACAGGCTTCCCAAGAGAGTAACCCTAGCTTCTTGTGAAGTAATCCAATCTTCCCATGATAAACCCTGGCTTCCAGTGAAAGTAAAACTAGATTCCATTGACTAATCCTACTCTTCCCATGAGAAAATCTGGATTCCAACATGCCAATCCTAGCTTTACACAAGAAACAATGGCTCTGAAAGAGTGCTCACAACCTGCAATAAGTAACTCTAGGTATCAGTGACTAACCTTGGCTTTTAATGGTTAATCATGGCTTACTGTTTGATAAACTAGGCTTTGATACTATTTTACAGACCAGCATTGTTTTACAATTTGTGACAATTATTTGCAATAGAAACCCTGACTTTATGTATTAAAACTACATCTCAGTAAGTGTTTGTTATGCAGTATGTTCCTTACAGTGACACATGCCTTTAATTTTATCCCCACAATGCACAGGGCAAAAACATGATTTTTTTATGGTAGGCCAGTGTTTTTAGGAATTTATTTGGAGTCATGCTGGTTGCAAAATTACATAACTCTTAAACTCTTGACTATTTTTGTGTTTTAGTGAAAAGTTTTAACATTTTAACATTTTTTTTTAATGTTTTGGCCATAAATAAAAATGTGCACATACACACACACATATTGACACACACACACACAGACATATATATATATAAACACTAGTCCTAAAGCCTGTGTACACAGGCCATTTTCTGCAGTGCAGCGGTCCCACCCGCCCGGCCACGCCCCTGCCATGTCCACTCCCATCCGGTCATGCATCCGCCACAGCCGCTCTCGCCGGCCACACACCCGTCACACAGTGGCCATTGTTTTTAGCAGAAAGAAGATCGTTAGTAACCTTGGTGAGGGCAGTCTCAGTTGAGTGTTGGGGATGGAAGCCAGATTGCAGGGGGTCAAGCAATTAGTTGGAGGATAGGAAGTGGGTTAGGCGATCGAAAACTAGTTTTTCCAGGACTTTTGAAGCTAGTGATATGGGGCGGTAGTTTGCAGGAGAATTGGATTCGAGGGAGGGTTTTTTGAGGATGGGGGTGACCTTTGCATGTTTGAAGGATGATGGAAATGAACCATTAGTAAGGGATCGGTTGAATATGTGAGTAAGAGCTGGGGTGAGGGTAGAAGACACAGAAGGTATTAGATGTGAAGGAATAGGGTCAAGTGGGCAGGTAGTGAGGTGTGAGGAAGACACTAGGGAACTTACTTCATTCTTAGTGGTTAGGGGGAAGGTACTGAGAGTGGTGGAGGGGGTGACCGGGGGCAAAGATGGAAGGTTGTAGTCTTGTGGTGGGATGTTACTTTGGATGGTAAGTGTTTTGTTGAAAAAGTAGTCTGCCAAGTCTTGATCACTAAAGGCAGATGAAGGGGGTGGTGCAGGTGGATAGAGGAGAGTGTTGAAAATGGAGAAGAGACGTTTAGGGTTTGAGGAGTGAGAAGATATGAGAGAAGAGAAGTAGTTTTGCTTGGCTAAGTGAAGGGCAGAGGAGTAAGAATAAAGAATGAACTTATAGTGTAGGAAATCGGGTTCAGATCGGGATTTCCTCCAGGCACGTTCAGCAGCACGGGAGAATTATTGTAGATAGCATGTTTGCTGAGGGTGCCAGGGCTGGAGCTGACGACGTGGGGTTTTGAGTATTTGTGGAGGAGCAAGGATGTTGAGTGCAGAGGAGAGAGTATTGTTATAGTGGTTTGTAGCAAGGTCAGGGCAGGATACCGTGAAAGTATGGGGTAGGCGTTTTTGAATAAGGTTAGAAAGTTGGAGAGGATCCACAATGTGCAGATTTCTACAGGTGCAGGGGCTGGGGGGAGAAATAGGTTTAGCATGTACATTGAGATTATAGGTGAGCAGATGGTGGTCTGAGATGGGAAATGGGCGACAGGTGAGATATATATATATATATATATATATATATATATATATATAACTCCAGTACAAATAACAGCACTCTCAGGTCTTTCGTTAAAGTGAGAACAGCAAAAGTCTCTTTTTTTATTGAAACGTTTTCAAGGAGCTTGTCCCCGTCATCAGCATAACAAACATGAGAAACACAACTTATATTTATGTTAACATACCAACAATATTAATGACAAAAACCTGTGTACCTCTTAGTGCCCCAGAATAAACCGGCAAACACTCGTGATTGGAACGCACTGTGCGTTCCAGTGGTTTGCAGCCGGAAGTGTCTCATGTCACATGACTTCCGGTCTATGATTTTTTTATATACATTCTCCGTGTGAATTGTAATCAGTGATTCTCAGATCTTAATCTGATATGTGAGCTATGTGTAATAAATTGTTCTTATATCCCTGTGACCTTCTTCAGGTGTTGTAATTAGCCTACTTTTCAACGTTTCTTTTGTATACCTCACACCCTACGTTTTTGCTATAGGCTTATTACGAAAATGTGAATGCTTTATCTCTGCAATGGCCAATCTTTTTGTATTCTACTTGGTGTATTTGTGCCTGTATGTGGGTACCTGTTCTGTGTACATTGTTATGGTCTTCTGTGTGAGCATTTATTCCTGCCTTTTTTCTTGGACCATTTGTTTATCTGGGTTGCCTTGGTTACCCTGTAATGCTTTCTGTGAGCATTCTATGTACCTTACACTGTCTGCTCGGCGTTATTTTTTTATTATTGAGGCATACTGTGTGCTTCTTTATTGTGTCTATTATCTGTTATAGACCCCTATCTTAACCGTTCACCACACTACATATTATTTACATTATCATTCTCCCCACTATTTACATATTTGTCTCTTGCTCCCAGTTACGTGGGTGTCCCAAGTTACTCTTGATTGGCCTATTCTGACCATTGATCACGTCTGCCCAGAGATAAACAACTAAAATAACTTGAACATAACATGAATTATTTACATACATGCTCTTAGCATATAATTACACAATCAAATTTTGCTATCTGTATATCATATATGTTAAAAATATCATCTTAGTGCTGGTTATTTATCACCTTCTCTTATATTTTAGTATTTCATGTATATTTTTCTAACCTACGTAGACAGTAGCCAATTGGAATAAAAAGAAACTACAAACAAGGATACCATCTAAATCCAGAAAAGACGGAACAAAGTAACAAATAAAAATAGGAATGGAAACAAAAGAAATATAGATCTGATACACAGGACTTTAGAAGAAGAGCGCATCCTTAGAGGGATGAATTCAAGAGAGCCCATACAAGAGCAAATCTTAGAAAAATATACATGAAATACTAAAATATAAGAGAAGGTGATAAATAACCAGCACTAAGATGATATTTTTAACATATATGATATACAGATAGCAAAATTTGATTGTGTAATTATATGCTAAGAGCATGTATGTAAATAATTCATGTTATGTTCAAGTTATTTTAGTTGTTTATCTCTGGGCAGACGTGATCAATGGTCAGAATAGGCCAATCAAGAGTAACTTGGGACACCCACGTAACTGGGAGCAAGAGACAAATATGTAAATAGTGGGGAGAATGATAATGTAAATAATATGTATTGTGGTGAACGGTTAAGATAGGGGTCTATAACAGATAATAGACACAATAAAGAAGCACACAGTATGCCTCAATAATAAAAAAATAACACAGAGCAGACAGTGTAAGGTACATAGAATGCTCACAGAAAGCATTACAGGGTAACCAAGGCAACCCAGATAAACAAATGGTCCAAGAAAAAAGGCAGGAATAAATGCTCACACAGAAGACCATAACAATGTACACAGAACAGGTACCCACATACAGGCACAAATACACCAAGTAGAATACAAAAAGATTGGCCATTGCAGAGATGAAGCATTCACATTTTCGTAATAAGTCTATAGCAAAAACGTAGGGTGTGAGGTATACAAAAGAAACGTTGAAAAGTAGGCTAATTACAACACCTGAAGAAGGTCACAGGGATATAAGAACAATTTATTACACATAGCTCACATATCAGATTAAGATCTAAGAATCACTAATTACAATTCACACGGAGAATGTATATAAAAAAATCATAGACCGGAAGTCATGTGACATGAGACACTTCCGGCTGCAAACCACTGGAACGCACAGTGCGTTCCAATCACGAGTGTTTGCCGGTTTATTCTGGGGCACTAAGAGATACACAGGTTTTTGTCATTAATATTGTTGGTATGTTAACATAAATATAAGTTGTGTTTCACATGTTTGTTATGCTGATGACGGGGACAAGCTCCTTGAAAACGTTTCAATAAAAAAGAGACTTTTGCTGTTCTCACTTTAACGAAAGACCTGAGAGTGCTGTTATTTGTACTGGAGTTATTTAAAACATCACTGCACCCAGGCAGACGACCTTGGGAGGGTATATCCTGTGATTAAAGGACGGTATTTTATATATATATATATATATATATATATATATATATATATATATATATATATATATATATGCAATTTGTACAAATTGTGCCAATGCAAATTGGATAGAGGCTCACAGCCGAAAAAAGGGTGGGGGGGGTGCTTCAATTTGGAATAGCACCACAACATATTACCTTGTAGTTACTGCACTGATATAAGGAGTCTTTTAATCAGTCAATCTGCAGTCTCTATTTATATATATATAAATAAACTGGAAATCTTTTGTTTTAGTTTCAGAACATGTTAAAATTCCAGAAGATGACCACAAAAAAATAAATACAATATAAATAAATATATAATAAAAAAAATAATAATAATAATAATAATAATATGAATAAAGTGGTTTAGAGTGAAATATGTATTTCTCAGGGAAAACAAATTTCTCATAATCATATAACTATTTTTAGCTACATTTTTTATCAGGTTTTTTTTATTCAAAGTTACAGCTTTAGCTCCATTTAGTTCTTGTAAAGTCACCTCAATTATACAATTGTTGCTTGTATTTTATAATCTAAATAATAACTTCTGTAAAAAAGTCCCTTTTTAAATATATAGTGCAAATATTTACTAAAGTATAAAGATAGGTATTTAGTTTGCAGAAAAGGATCAGATACCTTCAATGAACGTCACCATCTGAGTAAACATGACAATAAGTGATTTTATTACTAATCATTTGCAACCTGTCTCTTTTTCTCATTGATATTGGAGGAACACAGTACAACTGAATAGTCCTTATAAAAGGAAAATGTAATGTGTTAAAACATTTTATTACTGCACTATTGCTTGTATATAACTATATGTTAAACCTAAAAATGATGGGAGTTAGCTGAACATATCTGGTGAGCCAATGACAAAAAGCATATGTGTGTAGCCACCAATCACCAGTTAGCTCCCAGTAGTTCATTGCTGCTCCTGAGCCTACCTAGGTATGTTTTTCAACAAAGAATACAAATTAAATTTAATAACAGAAGTAAATTCAAACGTTCTTTAAAGTGATGGTACAAAGAAGCCTTTCATACCCTGCCTATGTGCTTGTCATGCACATTTAAATCAAAACAATTACTTTTTACTTTGAAATAATTATTTTTATTAGAAATATATAAAAATACAAATAACTTGCTGATTTGATCTCTTCCCTCTACCCTAGGACTGCCACCTCAGCCATGTTTTCCTGGACACTTATGAGTTACACATGCTGTAGGGTATGCAGGGAGGAACATGTATTGTGTTCATCAGCACTATTCATGTGATATCCAGAGGCAAAATACATGTTCCGCCATGCTTATTCTGCTGAATGTGTAACTCATAAGTGTCCAGGAAAACATTGGTTGAGGTGGCAACCCTACTCCACTCCCTTCCCATTTATTTCTGCAGTGTAGTGCAGCTGGGGATGTCTCACCTAAGCCAGGTCCACCCTCTGCTTCCCTCAGCTCACTACCCCAAATGACACCTCATACACCTTGCCCACGTAACCCTCTAAACCTCACTAACTGCACCTCTATTAGTACACCCCAATTCTCCTGTGCCCTTTAGAATGCATGCTCTGTATGCAATAAACTTATATCTATTCACAACCTATTTATTTCACGTTCACTTAACCTGTTAGCCCTCACTGAAACTTGGCTTTCCTCCTCTAACACAACTGCTGTAGCCTGTCTGTCCTATGGCGGCCTGCACTTCAGTCACACTCCCAGGCCGGAGACAAACAAGGAGGGGGAGTAGGAATTCTCTTGTCTCCACACAGTACCTTTCACTGTATTCCTTCACCCCCCTCTCTTTCCTTCTCATCTTTTGAAGTTTATGCTATCCGCATCTGCTCCCCTCTTCGTGTTGCAGTTATCTATCAGATCCCTGGCCCAGCATCACAATTTCTGGACCACTTTGAAGCCTGGCTTCCACATTTTCTCTCTTGTCATGTCCCTTCTCTCATCTTAGGGGACTTCAACATACCCGTTGATAATCCTAATATGCCTGCTGCCTCTAAACTTCTATCCCTTACCACCTCTTTTGGCCTGTCCCAGTGGACAAAATCTCCAACCCACTGTGAAGGCAACTCCATAGACCTGGTCCTTACTAATCTCTGCACCATTTCCAACTTCCCCTTTACTCTCTCTTACCACCATCTACTAACTTTCTCTCTCACTCTACCTGCTACATCTTTGCAAGCCCCCAAGAAACTGCTACCTTACAGGACTTTAAATGACTTGGATCTCACAGACTTTTCCACTCAACTGAATCCTCTGCTCTCTGACATTTCATCCCTCTCTTGCCCAAACCTCTTGGCTTTACAGTATAATTTGGCACTAAAATCAACACTTGACAAAGCTGCACCCTCCACTGTTCGCCGTACATCAATCACTTGATGGCAACCATGGCACACCAAACAGACCAGATATCTTCAGCGATGTTGACACTGCTGAACGGCAGTGGAGGAAATCACGCACCTGTGGTGATTTCCGGCATTGTAAATTCATCCTTAAAGTGAAGGTAAACGTTGGTGAATGAAAGTCCGTTTTTAAAAATACTATTAAAAACAGGTGCACTTTCATTTATCAAAGTTAACAAAGCAGCCGTTTTGTTAAAAAAATTTACCTTTTTTTCTTTTCACTGCTACAGAAGCTTTCCCCACATAGAGATCCTCTATTCACATGCTAGCAATGACTAATCCTGCTTCCTCCAATCACAGCTTTACCCCCAGGGTAGTCATTGCCTGAGGCCATGCTGTGATTGGAGGAAGTCAGATTAGTCATTGCTGACGTGTGAATAGAGGATCTCTAGGTGGGGGAAGCTGCTGTAGCAGTGAAAAGAAAAAAAGGTAATTTTTTTGACAAAACGGCTGCTTTGTAATTTTTGATGAATGAAAGTGCCACTGTTTTTAATAGTATTTTTAAAAAACTGACTTTCATTCACCAAAATTTACCTTCACTTTAAGTCCTACAACTCTGCGCTTAGCCTGGCCAAACAAGTGTATTTCTCCTCCCTTGTGTCATCTTGCGCATCCAACCCCAGAAAGCTGTCCTCAACCTTCAACTCCCTTCTACGTCTGCCTGCACCCTCGCCCACTACCAAACTCACAGCTCAGATTATTGCTGATCACTTAAAAAATAAAATTGACACTATTAGAAAAGATATCTGCACCTCACACCCCTCAAACCCAGCAATCCTACCCACCCCTTCTATATTAACAAAACTCTATGCTACTTCCCTCCTGTAACAGAGGAAGAAGTCTCTGTACTCCTATCCTTGACTCATCTCACAACCTACCCACTTGACCCTATTCCTTCACAACTTCTTCCCTCTCTCTCTGCTTTACTAACCCCTACCCTAACTCATCTCTTTAACCAATCTCTCACCACTGGCACATTTCCTTATACATTCAAGCATGCGTCAATCATACCAATCCTAAAAAAATATTGGAATGACTGGTCTATAATCGGCTAACTCAATTTCTCACAACTAACTCCATTCTTGATCCACTACAATCTGGGTTCTGCCCTAAACACTCAACAGAAACCACTCTTGCTAAAGTAACAAATGACCTATCAGCTAAGAAAAAGGCCACTACTCCTTACTAATTCTTCTTGACCTATCCGGGCTTTTGACACAGTCGACCATCCTCTTCTGCTAAAAATACTACATTAATTTGGCATCTGAGACACAGACCTCTCCTGGTTTTCCTCATATCTCTCAAACCGCTCATTTTCAGTTTCTTTTAACAACATATCTTGTGATCCTATGCCTCTCTCAGTTGGAGTACCGCAAGGCTCTGTCTTGGGCCCCTTGCTTTTCTCCCTCTATACATCCTCCCTTGGAAAACTTATAGCCTCCTTTGAATTCCAGTACCACTTATATGCTGATGATACCTAAATCTATCTTTCCTCTCCTGATATCTCTCCCTCTTTACTCAAACAGATTTCCAACTGCCTCTCTGCAATTTACTCTTTGATGCCTTCACACTACCTCCAACTCAATCTTTTCAAAACTGAGCAGCTTCTTATTCCCCCCTCTTCTAGACATCCAAAACCTGACATTTCTCTGACGGTTGGAAACTCTATTCTCAACACCTCACCCCACGTCCGATGTCTTGGGGTCACACTAGACTCAGAACTCACATTCAACCCACATATACAAGCAATTACCAAATCCTGCCGTTCACACCTACATAACATTTCCAGATTTCGTCCCTTCCTTACTCGAAAAAACTACAAAAATACTTATTCATTCCCTCATTTTGTCACGCATTGATTATTGCAATCTACTCCTAAATGGCCTTCCAAAACACTGCCTCTCCTCCCTACAATCTATTATGAATGCTTCTGCTAGACTCTGCTCTGCCAGTCTCTACACTGACTCCCCATACACTACAGAATACAATTTAAAGTATTAACCCTAACTTACAAAGCACTCAACAGTCTAAATCCCAACTATATTTCCTCTCTCATCGTGAAATATTGCCCATCCCGTCCTCTTCGATCAACCTCTCACCTACGTCTCTCCACTCCTGTTATCTCTACATCCAACTCCCGCCTCCAAGACTTTGCACATGCTGCTCCTGTCCTCTGGAACTCTCTACCCCGCTCCGTAAGACTGTCTCCAACCTTGTAAAGCTTCAGACGCTCCTTGAAAACCCACCTATTCAGAGAGGCTTACCATCTCTTCTCCATCCCTCATCCAAACCAAACTAATACATGAACTGCCTGACTCTTTTCTGCAACTACAACCAATGTGACAAGCTACCCCAACCTTATGTCTCTGCACCCTAAACCTGTAGACTATGAGCTCTCCGGAGCAGGGCCCTCTTCCTCCTGTAGTAGATTTGTTTAGTTTTGTTATGTTTTGTATTTTATCACAAATCCTTCTCATAGTATACTCCTATCATTGTACTCAGCGCTAGGGAATTTGGTGCCGCTATACAAATAAATGATAATAATAATATTGACATATAGAGTGATCCCATCTAATTTATACATTAGATACAATGCATGCATCTGGAATCTGGGTAAATGCAGATAAACTGCGCATGTGCAGTTCGTATATAGTTAGAGTTGCCACCTCAGCCATGTTTTCCTGGACACTTATGAGTTACATGTGCTGCAGGGTGTTCACGTAGGAACATGAATTTAAACCCTGGACAGCACACAAGTAGTGACACTGAACAACACTGTTCATGTTCCTCTCTGCACACCCTGCAGCATGTATAACTCAAAAGTGTCCACACAGGTGAAATACTATTCTATGGCTGGCAGAAGGGTTGCAGGATTTACAGTATACTCTTCATGGAGTGGCAAGAGGATTAAACGAGTGATGAGTGTGTTTATGTGTATTTGTGTGTGTGTGTCTGTAAGTGTATCTGTGTAAGTGTCTTTGTGTGTGTGTGTGTGCGTGTATGTGATTCTGTAAGTGTATCTGTTTAAGTGTCTTTGTGTGTGTGTGCGCGCGTCTGTAAGTTTCTTTGTGTGTGCGTACGTGTGTGTGTATGTATGTTTTTGTGTGCGTATGTGTGTATGTGTTTGTGGGTGTATGCGTGTGCGTGCGTATGTGTGTGTGCATATGTGCGTGCATATGTGCATGTGTGTGCGTATATGTGTGTGTGCATGTATGTGTGTGCATATGTGTGTGCGTATGTGTGTGAGCGTATATGTGTGCGTATGTGTGTGTACGTATGTGTATGTGTGTGTGTGCGTATGTGTGTGTATGTGTGTGCGTGTGTGTATGTGCGTATGTGTGTGTATACCTGCAGGGCCATTTCTAGAGAATCTGGCTCCCAGGACAAAATTCTAAAATACGCCCCCTCACAGATTCTAAAGTCCCCCTCCTAGACCTTGCATGTCATTCTGTCATTTAGAGGTCAGCTCCAAAGCAGCAGTGCACTACTGGGACCTATCTGAACACATCTGGTGAGCAAATGACAAGAGACAAATGTGTTTTGCGGCCAATCACCAGTTAGCTCCTAGTAGTGCATTGCTGCTGCTAAGGATATGTACATATGCTTTTCAACAATGGATACCAGAGAACAAGAATAATAGAATTGTCTTAAATGTTTTTGGTGTATCCTAAATTATGAAAGTTTAATTTTGACTTTCCTATCCCTTTAAATATGTCCTTTTTCTACTACAATGTTTTTTTTCCAATTTATTGATATTATCTAAAAATATCTTTATATCTTTTACTAATTGCCATTATATTTATACTTTTCTTATAGCTATGCATATTTATATGTTTAATGCATATCAATCCCTTTAAATTCTTATCCAAAATGTATCTACAAAACTTCCAATAGACTTTAAAGTTGAACTTTGCAAAAAAGTCATCAGGTAAGATTTTCTAAAGGATTGCAATATGTCACTTGGTGTATTTGTAACATATTTAGGGGTTCTATCACAATTATTTAGAAAAGTTATAACAATTTTTTTGTCTATGATTGGTGGCACTAGTTGGCAAGTGGGCCTGGCACACACGCTGGCAGGCAGGCAGGCAACTGCAATTCAATTGCACTAGCAGACTGATGATTCACAGTCAAAAAAGTTTTCATTTTAAATATTTACAATACTGTTATAACAAATATGATTGGTGGCACTAGTTACCTAGTGGGCCTGGCACACACGCTGGCAGGCAGGCAACTGCAATTCAATTGCACTAGCAGACTGATGTAAAAGTTTTTTTTTTTTAAATGTTACACTAATGTTACAACAGATAGGAGTGGTGGCACTGAGGATAGAAGTAGGCACAGTATGTGCTGGCAGCCTGACACACAGGCGGGCACTAGTGGCAGGCTGGCCTGGCAACTAAAATTAAATAACACTAGAAGACTGATGTAAAAGTATTTTTTAACAAAATTTAAACTAATGTTAAACCAAATAGGAGTGGTGGCACTGAGGATGGAAGTAGGCACAGTATATGCTGGCAGCCTGACACACAGGCTGGCACTAGTGGCAGCCAGGCTGGCCTGGCAACTAAAATTAAATAACACTAGAAGAGGACTGATGTAAAAAAAAAATTAAAAAAATTTACACTAATGTTACAACAAATAGAAGTGGTGAAAAACAGAGCTATTAATCACAGTATATAATGTTAACCAGATATCAGTGGTGGCACAGAAGAATTAATCACAGTATATGATGTGGGCCTGACACACAGGCCTGATAGAAAATGAAATTAGATTACACTAGCAAAATTATGTAAATTTTTTTTTTTTTTAATTTGACACTAATGTTACACCAGATATCAGTGGTGGCACAGAGCAATTAATCACAGTATATGATGTGGGCCTGACACACAGGCCTGATAGAAAATGAAATTAGATTACACTAGCAAAATGATGTAAAAGTTTTTTTTTTTTACATTTACACTAATGTTAAGCAGATATCAGTGGTGGCACAGAGCAATTAACCACAGTATATGCTGTGAGCCTGACACACAGGCCTGATAGAAAAGGAAATTAGATTACACTAGCAAAATGATGTAAAAGTTTTTTATTTTTTATTTTACACTAATGTTACACCAGATATCGGTGGTGGCAGAGAGCAATTAATCACAGTATATGACGTGGGCCTGACACACAGGCCTGATAGAAAATGAAATTAGATTACACTAGCAAAATGATGTAAAAGTTTTTTTTTTAAAATTTACACTAATGTTAAGCAGATATCAGTGGTGGCACAGAGCAATTAACCACAGTATATGCTGAGAGCCTAACACACAGGCCTGATAGAAAATGAAATTAGATTACACTAGCAAAATGATGTAAAAGTTTTTTTTTTATTTTACACTAATGTTACACCAGATATCAGTGGTGGCACAGAGCAATTAATCACAGTATATGCTGTGAGCCTGACACACAGGCCTGATAGAAAATGAAATTAGATTACACTAGCAAAATTATGTAAAAGTTTGTTTTTTTAATTTTACACTAATGTTACACCAGATATCAGTGGTGCCACAGAGAAATTAATCACAGTATATGATGTGGGCCTGTCACACACAGGCCTGATAGAAAATGAAATTAGATTACACTAGCAAAATGATGTAAAAGTTTTTTTTTTAAATTACACTAATGATTGTTAAGCAGATATCAGTTGTGGCACAGAGCAATTAACCACAGTATATGCTGTGAGCCTGACACACAGGCCTGATAGAAAATGAAATGAGATTACATTAGCAAAATGTAAAAGTTTTTTTTTTTTTATTTTACACTAATGTTACACCAGATATCAGTGGTGGCACAGAGCAATTAATCACAGTATATGATGTGGGCCTGACACACAGGCCTGATAGAAAATGAAATTAGATTACACTAGCAAAATGATGCAAGTTTTTTTTTAAAAATTTACACTAATGTTAAGCAGATATCAGTGGTGGCACTAATCACAATATATGCTGTGAGCCTCACACACAGGCTGACAGCCAGGTAAATGCAAATAAAATTACCAATTAAAAGAAAAAAAACGACTGAAGTTCAGCCCTAAAAAGGGCTTTTTGGGCTGAAGTTCTAGCCCTAAAAAGGGCTTTTTGGGGTGCTGTCCTTACAGCAGAGATTAGATGAGTCCTTCAGGACTGTAGTGGACACTAAATACACTAGCCTAGCTATCTATTTCCCTATAAAATCACGAGCAGCAGCACTAACCCTCCTCTCACTAAGAAAGCAGGATCTTAATGAATCTAAAATGGCTGCTGCCCAGGAGCTGGGAGGGTCTGTGAGGGAGTGTCTGCTGCAGATTGGCTCAAATGTGTCTGAAGGCTGTGAGATACAGGGTCAAAGTTTCCTCAATGATGACGAATAGGGGGCGGATCGAACATCGCATATGTTCTCCCGCCAGGGCGAACGCGAACAAGTTAAGATCGCCGGGAACTGCTCTCCGGCGAACAGTTTGCGACATCATTATAAGAAACCACTTGCGATATTGATCTTGTAGTTGTATCTTCAACAGCTTGTTGGGCGTCATTGTCTGAGCTGTTGTTAGAGCTGTCCACGGTGTTAAGTGACCTTGGTTTAAATACTCGTGGCCTTCTTCTCCTGTTTTAGAATTTTCTTTAATCTGGAGCCAGTGTCCATTGATACAACCTTTGCTATCTGTAGTCAAAGGTGACTGCTTCCCACTTTTTTTCTTTAAACGTAATTAATTAAAAAATACAGCATTATTACGGAAAGGAGGTTCAGGATTAAGAATGTGCCAACGATAGGCCGCAATAATCCAGTATTTTGTAAGAAGTGGTGCAGGATTTTAAATAAATGTTTGTTGGATTTGATGCTTTTAGTCATAGAAAAGACAGGCATTACCTTTCTGCAACTAGAGAAAGAAATTAACCAATTTGAATCACAGTATGGTGACAAATTACACCAGGATCAACAAGAAGATTGGTTGGGAAAGATTTGAAAACAACTGGATGAATATGAAACTGAATTAATTACGTTTAAAGAAAAAAGTGGGAAGCAGTGTCAGGGTTTCACCCTACTTTGTTATTTGCTGTTGGTTGCCATTTTACTTACCTCTCTTACTGAATCTGATGCAGAGTGTGTAACGCTGCTCTCTCATCTGGGCGCCCTCTTATGGCCAAACTGGTGAACATCATCAGTGTGAGACAGGTTGCAGTCCCAGGATTATGATGTCACACTTATTATTTAAAGGGCCTATGTTCAGTATGCTTTTCCCCTTGCATTGTCTCAGACTTGTTTGCTAGCTCCTGTGTTCCAGTTCATGTGTATTATCTGGCTTGTCTGACATCCCTTCTGGTTCCTGATCCCTGGCTCATCTGACTACTCACTTTGGCTCCTGATCCTGGCTCGTCTGACTACTCACTTTGGCTCCTGACTCGGCTCATCTGACTACCAGCTCTGGCTTTAACTCCTGGCTTGTCATTTGGCTTGTGGACTTTTTATTATTTTTTGTTCTTAATAAAGGTGTGATTATATTTGCACTTCACATCTCAGTCTGATTCCTGGTACCCTGACAAGCAGTCACCTCTGACTACAGGGAGAAAAGTTTTTATCAATAGACACTGGGTCCAGAAGAGAGAAAATTCTACAACAGGAGAAGAAGGCCACAAGTATTTAAACTGAGGTCACTTAACACCGTGGATAGTTCTGACAACAGCTCAGACAATGACGCACAACAAGCTGTTGAAGATACAACTACAAGATCAATGTCTCAAGTGGTTACTCGTTCAAAAAACGAGGTAAGAGCAAACCCCACAACAGGAGGTTGGGGGGACATAAGAACCAACACAAGAGGTAGACCCCCACGACACAGGAAGAAATAGAGGACAGCAACATTATTAATCTAAACAGTCACCAACTGACTAGTGATGAAGCAAGGGTATTAAATAAGGTCTCTCGTTCATCCCCACAACATATATTGAGTACTTTGATGTACAGGTGGATAAATAAGTTCCAGAGATCCTTAAGATTTAAATAATATTTTAAGGGCAGTGTTAACAACACTGAATAATTAAAAAGAAAGAGTACATTTGACCCTAAGAGCAGTAATCCTAGTATCTTAACTAATTTTAGTATAATAGTAAAGAAAGAAAAAAATACCAGGGTATAAAGTAATGCCCTAGAACAGCAAGGGATTTGGAAACGGCACACAAAAAGACTTTCAAAATGTATAATTTATTTCCCAGAGATACAATTCAGTATACTGTAAAAATATATTATCTGTCAGTGTTAAACACCACTACAGACAGCAAATTCTAAAATAAAACATTTCAAGTACAAAGAGACCTAGTTCTTTCCCTATTCTATATATAAAGAATAAACACCATAAACAGTAAGGGGTTAACCAGCAAGAATACTGTTTACAACATGATATATGGTGAATCAGCTGTTAGGACATATATTAGGTAGGAAATGTACATGCATAAATAGATGGCTGCAGTCCATACATAAGTGAACTAGATGATTCGTATATAGCGCTTTATCGCTCATTAGATGCACAAGTAAATCTCCTCATTAAGGCAGACCGCAGCTATTCCTGCTGCATTAAAAGTCAATAGCAAGTATTATTTCTCAGTTGGAAAACGCAACATATACTTAGCTTAGATCCTCCAGTTGTATTGTTTCCACCGGCACTATGTGTTTTGAAACCCAGGTACTTGTCGACTGTACTATGGGTCAGGATTTCTAGTGCATAAGTCTAGACCTAACAGCTGATTCACCATATATCATGTTGTAAACAGTATTCTTGCTGGTTAACCCCTTACTGTTTATGGTGTTTATTCTTTATATATAGAATAGGGAAAGAACTAGGTCTCTTTGTACTTGAAATGTTTTATTTTAGAATTTGCTGTCTGTAGTGGTGTTTAACACTGACAGATAATATATTTTTATACTGAATTGTATCTCTGGGAAATAAATTATAAATTTTGAAAGTCTTTTTGTGTGCCGTTTCTAAATCCCTTGCTGTTCTAGGGCATTACTATATACCCTGGTATTTTTTCTTTATTTACTATTATACTATATTTATTTGAAGGGTGGCACCATTTAGCATATATTTAGCAATATTACCTACTCTCTCACATCCCCTATATATGATCTTAACTAATTACTGATGAAATGCTGCAGACAAGTAATAACTATAAAAAGGATATCAGAAATAATCTCATCAAGGGTGAGAGAACAGCCCTAAAGGAGCTGACCAACAATAGTAAATTGGTGATAAGGGAAGTGGACAAAGGTGGGGGTATTGGTGTTGCAGGATTATGTGGATTATTGGATGGAAATATTGGAACAGCTAACTGATGGTATAACATATAAAAACTAATAAATGATCCCACCACAATAAAGGATCCCTCCACAAAGAAAAGATAGATGGAAATATGCAAGGGTTAAACAAAGATGGAATAATCACACACAGTTTAATGATGTATCTGATGGTTGATTTTCCAATTATACCCATTTTATATACTTTACTAAATTGCATAAACACCCAACTAAGCCACCTGGTAGGCCCATTGTTTCGGAAAGGGGGTCTATCCTGCAACCCATTGCCACATATTTGGACAGAATCCTGCAGCCTATGGTAAAAAGTATACCGTCTTATCTAAAGTATTCTACAGAATTAATAAAGATACTGCAGGGATTAACCAATATCAAGGAACAAGATATACTTATGACTTTAGACGTCGCAAAGCTATATACAGTAATTTCCCATGATGACGGGGA
Source organism: Bombina bombina (assembly GCF_027579735.1). NCBI lineage: Eukaryota > Metazoa > Chordata > Amphibia > Anura > Bombinatoridae > Bombina > Bombina bombina. The sequence continues at coordinate 695,599,954 of NC_069504.1, read as the reverse complement.
AAAAGCTGTCATTCAAGAAACACAAAGACATTCCTATGTTGTTCCCCCAGAGGATGTACTAGTACAGTTGTTGAATTACTGTCTCAGATACAACTATTTTAAATTTGAAAGCAATTACTTTTTGCACGTGGCATGCACTGCGATGGGGTCGAATGTGGCCCCATTGTATGCGAACATATTCTTAGGTATATGAAAGGAATAGACCAGACATTTTTGAGGACCCCAACATCAAGATATTTAAGAGATACATTGATGATTTGATTGTGGTTTGGGGTGGAACAGTGACTGAAATGGAAAAGTGGCTGGAGAGATTAAATGAGGCCAATACAGTCCTGAAGTTTAAAGTTACATGAAGTTTGAAAACAATAGATAATAGATTTCCTAGATCTAAGAATGAGTAAAGAGGACAATGGGTTAAGCACCACCTTATATTCCAAAGAAACTGATCGGAACTCTATGTTATTGCAAACTAGCTGTCACTCGCCAGGGAGCCAGAAATCACTGCCTATATCACAGATCAGACGGGTGGTAAGGAACAATACCACAGCTGAGGATAAACAACTACAGCTTCAGCAGATGTACCATAAATTTGTACATAGAAGATATAAGAATTATAACATAGATGAAGCCTACCATGTGGCATTGGATATGACACAAGAAGAAGCATTAAAAGGGATGGAAACCAACAGTACTATGGAAGCAAAACAATGCATGACATTTGTCACACAGTACAACCCTGATAAAAAGAACTATACACAGATACTCCACAAGAACTTGTACATTGTAAACAGTGACCCAAATGTATCTTTACAGGAGTGTTACCCACCAAGAATCAGCTACAGACGAGGGGCCTCCTTAAGAGATATGTTGATGAGATTGGATAATCAAACCGCTTATATGCCAACAACGTGGTTGACAACCACGAAAAAAGGATGCTTCAGGTGCACCATGTGTAATGGACTTACACCAAGTGCATTTTTTACACATCCATGGACCAATCTTAAATTCTAGATCAAGCACAGGGTCACATGTACCACTAGTTAATAGTCTATCTCTTGCATTGTGTCTGCGGGAAATTTTACGTTGGGAAAACTATTGATGATCTTAGAACAAGGATGGCTAACAATCGTTCGCCCATAAGATCAGCAATAGAAAAAGCAGACTCAGAACAACCAGTGGCAAGACACTTTGCTAGGGAGAGGCACAATGTGTCTGACTTAAAGTACATAATTATAGATCATGTACCGAAACTACCCAGAGGGGGAGATAGGGCTAAGAAATTGCTACAGTGTAAATCAAAGAGGATACACAAGTTGGACACTTTGGTCCTAAAAGGATTAAATACCTACTGTGACATGAATTGTTTTCTGTAATTATATGGTTTCCAGTATTTGCACAATTCACTTATAAAATGTGAATTTAAATTGAACATGATGAATGCATAGATTTATTATAGGTAGCTCAAGTATTAACTAAATGCTGTAGTAAATATAATTACACTATAAAATTTACTGTAAATCTAGCGCATATGCATATGTATATTTAAACATCAACTTAGATGTATAGGTAGTGGTTAGAAATTGATTTTTCTATATATAAATTATTAATTTTATGCTATATAATGTTCCAATATGACAAGATAGCAGTGCAGGTTTGACAGCCAGGAGAAATGACATGATCGTAACATGTAAAATTAATGTTAATTATTTTTGCTTTGATTTTAGTACAGTTAACCGGCCTGGGACTTCGTAGTTTGCATCACGCATGCGCAGTTGTGCAGGTGGAATGCCGAGTGTATTCCGGTTCAGCAGAGCTGAGAAAGGTGATGAGACGGTGTGTATATATTGAGGGATTCAGGGTAAGAATTTGTACTATGTGTTTATTTGTTTGAGGAAGGGAGAAACCCCGAAACATCACAATAAATGATTTGACACAGTAAAGGAAAGACCAGTGAGAGCGGTTTGTTACAGGAAATTATATGCTATTATATTGAACGTGCAACCTGGCAGTTGATTAACAAATCTGGAGAAACGAGAGTGCTGGGTCCTGAAGGTTTTTATATAAATATATATATATATATATATATATATATATATATATATATATATATATATATATATATAAAACAATAGTCAGCAAGACTGACTATTGTAGGTGTTCTAAAGCAGCAACATTATTGTTATTAAATGAAAAACCCATTTATTTTATCTATTTTATTAAACTTTAGACTCTCAGGAATTTTCATACAAGCTGAACATTTCATTTGGGCAACTGCCTTGGGTAGCACTTGGCTGATTAGCCTTAAAATGCCCGGGCCTATTTTTCGTCCCAGTCTGGCCCTGCCTTTTGGACATAGGTACTACATCACAGAGTACTTTGCTCAGCATACCCTAATAACGTAGTAGCTACGTCCAACCTTCTGCCTCGTGCTGCAATCCTGGCTGTCAGCTTTGACCAGGGCCGGTGCTAGGATTTTTGTCCACACAGGCGGGAATACATTTTGCCGCACCCCCCCCCACCATGATTCCATGATTCAGACAGAAGCATGCAATTTTAAGCAAATTCCACATTTATGCCTATCATCAATTTTGTTTCCTTCTCTTGCTATCTGTATTTGAAAAGTAGGAATGTAAGCAGTGACGTGCAGTGAGGTCAGAGGCTGGTGAGGCACTAGATATGATACGCTGGAGAAACACATGTACAGAGGGCCGCAAGTACCCCCAACAGGGCAGGTTTAAATGATAGCTGAACCAGTGCACAGGTGACATAATCAGGTGATGGGTGAGAGCAAGTTAGTAACCACTGAGTTACTGATCAGCTGATTACTTCACCTGTGCACGGATTCAGCTATAATGAAAACTTGGCCTGTTGGGGGTACTTGAGGACCATTGTTGAGAAACACTGCACTAAAGCACCAGCTCATCAGAAATGTATTGATTACCTGGAGAATAAAGCACACATACTCTGCTCACTGACACCCACACACACTCTGCTCACATACACACTCACACAATTCTGTGGCACAGTGCCAGTTACTAAGCAATTAGAATGATACACAATCTCTTCTCTACTCACTACTGTATTGTAAAAATAGAAATAATTTACCATACAAGTTTTACACAAAGGACAAGTTATCAATACTGCCAACAAAGCTGCTGCAATATGGTGTTCAAGAAACGCATGTGCACATCCCACTTAGGTATGCTCTTCAACAAAGGACACCAAAGGATACCAAAAGAATGAAGTACATAAAAATAAAAGTAAAATAGAAAGTTTATTTATTTTTTTTGTGCAATTTCTATCTGAATGATGGAAATGTAATTATGACTTTTATGTTCCTTTCAAAAACTAATTTGATTTGCTGACATGGGGCCAGTCCCAGTTGATGTTAACCCTTAAAATATAAATAACTAGAAAAGTCTATTAAAATAGCATGCTCTACCTCAATCATGAAAGTTTAATTTTAAATGTCTCCATTTGACTATGTGTTTAACCAGTTACTTTACATTGGCATTATTTCTAAAAACATTTAACTGCAATAATTACATATATTTTTTAAATGACTCATTATCTCCTTTTTATTAATATAAACTTGTATAAAAGCAGCACATATTAAAAACACAATGCAACAGCTTTCAATTGATTTGTGAATTACAAGTTAAAGGGACAGTATACACTCATTTTCATATAACTGCATGTAATAGACACTACTATAAAGAATAAGATGCACAGATATAAAAATCCAGTATAAAATGGTTTAAAAACGTACTTACAAGCTTTCAGTTTAGCTCTGTTGAAAAGGCAGTTGGAAAGCCCACTGCAAGTGGGAAATAAGACACTCCCCCCTCCCCCTTCTTTTGCATATGAAAAGACCCTTTACACAAACAGGAGCAAGCTGGAGAAGGTAGCTGACGGTATTCAAATAAAACTTTGGGGCTTGGTTAGGAGTCTGAAAATCAGAGTAATGTTATTTAAAAATAAGCAAAATTATACATTTTAAAAAAACAAAAAACTTTATGGGCTTTATAAATAGATCATCTACAAAACATTTATGCAAAGAAAAAAATAGTGTATAATGGCCCTTTAACAGCAGTCTTTAAATAAATGGAGACACAAATAAAAATAAAAATAGATACTGCATCCTCTGACTGAACAGACATAACATATATGGAGTTTTTACCTAATTAAATAAAATTACCATGAAAAAGGGAGGCTTAGCAATATTCAATGTCAAAAACTTAATTTTAAATAATGTGGACACTGCACACTTAATTTCAAACTCTGGGTTTTAAATTATGGATTTAAATTTGAATTGACCCTTTGACTTCCTGTCAGTATTGGGTTATGCTCACTTACTGTCCCCCCCTGTTAATGAGCTATATCTGAACACAATTTGTGAATCACAAGAGATGTAGAATACTACTTTACTCTTCTGCTTGGTGTCATCTGTTCTTAGGTTACCTCAGCTTCCAGTTGTGTCACATGACCCAGCTCAGTGCATCCTCCTGATTAATCTATATATCCTTCACTTGCTAGGAGGCATCAAGAGGGGTGCCTCCTATTGGTCCCAATTGTTGCTGCTAATATATTGGCAGAACACAGGTGGCGCTGCAGCACAGCTTTTCCTTTGACCTATGTACTGCAATGGAGAGAAGCGTTCCTGTACCTGCCTCTCCATAGCATTACATGGGGGGGGAATATATTTTTTTTGACTTTTTTTTATGTTTTAATTAAAATTTAATTAAGCTTTGGCCACATATGGCAGGGTAGGCACTGCCTCCCCTGCCTCCTATGAGTGCACGTCCCTGAATGTAAGCTTAGGAGCCTGCCCATTTTTGGATCATCACCAGAGTAGCTCTTGCTAATTGATGGCTAAATGCAAATCAAACAGTGATAGTGCAGCAAAGCAAATCAAACAGTGGTAGCTATGCATAACAATTCAAACAGTGGATGCGCCGAATAACACATCAGACAGTGGTAGCTCTGCATAACAAATCAAGCAGTGATAGCGCTGCATAACAAATCAAAGCAAATCAAACAGTGGTAGCTATGCATAACAATTCAAACAGTGGATGCGCCGAATAACACATCAGACAGTGGTAGCTCTGCATAACAAATCAAGCAGTGATAGCGCTGCATAACAAATCAAACAATAGTAATGCCTCATAACACATCAAACAGTGGTAGTACTGCAAATAAAATCAAACAATGTTTATGCCACATAACAAATCAAACAATAGTAGCGCTGCATAACAAATCAGACAGTAGTAGCACTGCATAACAAAACAAACAATGGTAACGCCACATAGCACATCAAACAGTGGTAGCCACATAACAAATCAAACTGCATAACAATATATATATATATATATATATATATACATATATACACACACACACACTAACTATATATAGTGCTGATCCTCTGATCTTTAACACTTTCTTTTCATTATTGTTACACAATTGTTCAATTATTGACCACTAAATAATGATCACGATCAGCTAGCTCACACTGATCAGCTAGCTCACACTGCATATTATATGAACATTCTCATCTTTTCTCATGAGATTAGAAAATGTTAATACATTCCTCTGCATCTTTAACACTTTCTTTCCATTATTGGTACACAAATGTTCAAATATTGACCACTAAATAATGATCACGATCAGCTAGCCCACACTGATCAGCTAGCTCACACTGCATATTATATGAACATTCTCATATTTTCTCATGAGATTAGGAAATGTTAATACATTCCTCTGCATCTCTAACACTTTCTTTCCATTATTGTTACACAATTGTTCAAATATTGACCACTAAATAATGATCACGATCAGCTAGCTCACACTGATCAGCTAGCTCACACTGCATATTTATTTTATGAACATTCACATCTTTTTTTTTTAGTCAACACACTTTTACTTTCATTCACTATACACATATTATTTAACAATTTCCCGACTGCTTACCGGCAGTCTATTAATCACAATGCTATAATAGGGGGAGACCATCTATCTCACACTATCTGATTATTGGATTATCCATGTCTTTATTGTCACATACGTACACAGCATAACGTGAGCCCACTTTGAACATTAAGTGTTTTATATTTAGTATATTTTTATCACATTTAGCCTCTTTATTTAGTTGCACAAATTACTGAATATATCCTCACAATGATTATGAGAGTAACACTTAGGGAGAGGCCTATGTACGATTAATCTATTGGGCACCTATATCAATACATACCTGTCAATTGTTATGTGGGGGCTGATTCCTTCCATGACAACAGCACACATAAGGTTCTGATTGGTGGATGGTTATCCACCCATCCACATACAACCTATGAGAGGAGCTCATTACCCAGAGCATTACCATATCATCAGGTTTGTTCTGATGGCTACTAAATATATTAGTTGAAATAAATAGAGCCATTGTATCGTATTTTAATATCAAATAAAAAAAGTTATATAACATATAAAATCTATTGCTACATAACTATCAATACAGGGCCAATAATAATAATACATATGAAAAAAACGTGCAGTCACTGCACTATTCATAATCAAGCAGCTGGGCTGCACACATACCAGCGTCTCCCCACAGGGCCTGTCATTTGCTAGTTGAAAAGCAAGGTCAGTGTGATAGTTTGTTTGGTCTCATCATGCTTTGGATCTCTATTAGGATTTTTTTACTATGTTTTTAAATATATTGTATTTATTCATTGTTTCAACATCAAGCACACTATGAGCTTCTAGTAATGTTATGTTACATCACACTTTGGTCTTGTTTATTTATACTTGTATTTATTTTTATATATTCACTCCTATGTATATATTTACCTTTATTATGTACAAAAATATTTGTTTGATTTGCTCTCAGAATAGCACTGGTAGTGGGGCTCTGAATAATTGTGTGCATTTAAATGGAAAAACTTTTGTCTGCTTATATGTTTTTGAAGACTGCAGTGAATGGATTGTTTACAAAGGTTACCATACCTACTAATTATACACAGTTGTGACTAATGAATTGTCTTAATTGTTGCACCTATCAGATTGTGTTCTCATTATGCATATCCTGTTAAATAGCAAGTGTATTTTCATTATGAAATATATTTTTTAGCCTGAGGAAACAGCTCTTAGCTGAGAAACGCGTAGCTTTTTACTAAAGTTTTATACATTTTAATACACTTTCTTGCCCTTTGGTGTATTTTTTGTGAGTACATAATTGGGCTGTGCTGCTATTAGCCACCTGAGGAAGACCAGGACCTGCTGGGCGACTGTTAGGTCCGAGCATGCTGTTAATGCACCTGGAGGTGCATTGGATCTTGTAAGTTTATTCTTTACTTACTTGTCTCTCTGTCTTAACAATACTGGGCTATGTGCATATACTTTGTGTCCACATAGGATATCTACTATCAATCCCCTCAGGGACATCTTCTGGGTATCCACTTCAATCCCACAGTGAGCTGGACCACTGCGAGGCTCCGGCCTGCATCAATAGCACCATAGGGTGCGCTGCTCTTGTGAGTATACATCTGTATTTGTGTTTATTGGAGCCACTTATCTTTGCATTACTAGGCCATGTTGGCGCCTCTGTTTTTTCTTTTTTCAGTTATCTAACATCATAGGAAGACCATTCTACAACCGAGAGCTGCCACACTTTTTTGGACTATTGTACATTGGAACTTGTTTTCCACATATCTCCTATGGACATTGTTTGGTAGATATAGTGCTTATAGAGTTGTATATCCATTTTCTCTTTTTCTTCCTTTCACAATACTATTTTTTGTCATTTGTGTTTGGAGGCGCCCCCTAAGGTTGTGGTTTTTGCTGGGTTTTACCACACCCTCAACATCAATATAGAGTGTGAAGTCGAGTGAGGTAGGAAGTAGGAATTAGCCTAGGACTGGTGGCGTGGTGCCGGCGAGGGCCGCCTGGGTGACTCGCAGGGCAGAATATGCACGGTCGGTGCTGGTGGGTCACGTGGGTGGACTGTCTTGCTGTCAGTGACATATTTGACAAGACAAGTAAGTTCAAGAGTCAGTTGTGTTGTGACTGAGTGAGGGTGGGCCGGTGGCTGAGGTGGACCATGGAGGACAGGTGACTGACAAGTACAACTTTCTGTGAGTCTGGTCTCGACTGTGACACAGCCAGGTGAGTGGTGACAGGTCAGGGCCAGGCAGGACCAATGGAGGCAGTGTAAATGTAATTGCATTGCGGCCCGAGTGCGGCACTCTGTGGGAGACTAATGTATGTAAAGAATTCTTTGCCACCACTTTCACTGAATGTGTTATCTGAGCGTAGCACTAGTAAACTTCTCTACAAATACCTGATAATAATAATTTAACCCCTTTGCTGTTTTAAAGTTAAAATTAAGGGGTTAATCTGCCTTAGAAAAATTATGTTGAAATGACAAACGTCAGATCACCACAAAGGCTTCTGATGCTGAGGGACACTCTTATGGGGGCTGGGGAACTATATTACAGTGATGCTTCATCCCTGCCTCTCAGCACTTCAGGTATCAATTGGGGCAATTACACAGCTGTTTAGTTATTGTGGCCAAGCACCAGTGATTTTTAGGATGGGAGACATCTTGTGTTGTGCCTTCATATAGTAAGGGAGTGCTGATCGTATCACTGTCTGCATTGGGTTACAGTTATGGCTTGGGAAGTGTAGGAGGGAGGGAAGGGCGGCGCATCACAGGATGGTGGAGAGAGGGGAGGAAGGGTGGGTCCCTACCTACAGAAAAAATTGTTTAGTGAGAGAGGGGGAGGGATGGGTTCCCTACAATATGGAAAGGGGTAAGGAAGGGGGTACTGTCATGAGATGCAGGACACAGCATAGAAGGTACAGTACTATTATATTGCAGAGCATAGAAGTATACATCTGGTACCATAGATCTCACTTAGTGACTGCGACATAGACAATAACGGACCTAAGCCCCACCCCCAACCGGTGACGTCACTTCCCACTTTCATCACAGCTTCCCCCTTTTCAAAGGACAAAGCATACATTTTAATTCATTTGAATACAACAAATAACAAGGTATAAAAGAAGCATACAACAACAGTTTTGTATAGTATATAACAAATAACAGGTTAAAGAGAATATCTGTATAAACAACATAAATTACATCCTGACTTGAACATTGGGGTAGACTACCCTAGTCCACAGTGAACATGGGATTATTGTGCCCATACTTCCGGTCACTGTTCTAACCAGTGCTAATCCCGATATCGGGCCGGAAGTTTCACCACTCTTCCACTTGATGTAATTCTACATGAACTGTCCTCTGATACAGAAGAATGTGATTGAGAGTCTGCTGGAGGCAAAGTCGTATCCCCGCTGTGATCTTGCTGAGGGGAAGGCACCCCTCTAAAAACAGGGGATCCCACTGGTGGTGGTACAGAGGCATCCAACTCCAAACCCTCAGGTACAGGCTGAAGATGTTTTTCGATTTCAACGTGTGACTATCTCTCCATCAGTAAGGACTGCATAAGACCTTGGTTCTGGAGAGCGTCCAATTACCGTAGCAGGCGTCTTCCATTTCTTCTCATCATCCAGTTTAATTCTGACATTTTGCCTTGCATTCAGCTCCTGCAAGGGCCTCACAGAGTGTCTCCTGTCGTAGAAGAATCAATAGCCCCTTTTTGCCTCTTCATCCCTCCTAAGGACCTCGTCCCGAGGAATAGAGCCAGTTGGCTGGAAGACACCCACAGAGGGAAAGGTGGTGCGAATCTGATGTCTTAGCATCAGCTGTGCCGGGTTAAAACCCATGGCTTGAATGGGAGTCGCCCTATAGGACAAGAGGGCCAGGTACGGCTCAGATTGCTTCAAAATGAACTTTGTTGTTTGAACTGCCCTTTCAGCCATTCCATTGGCCTGCAGGTAATGTGGACTTGACGTGGAATGTACAAAATAATATTCTCTGCTGAAAGAACTGAACTCTGTGGAAGCAAACTGCATTCAGTTATCACTCACCAACTCCATTGTATGCTCCACCGGGCGAACAAGCTCTTGAGACGAGTGATAACAGCTTGACTTGTGATTTCATTACAAATACCTGGAATAGTAGTCAATCACGACTAGGTACTTTTTCCCATGCAGTTCGCACAAATCAGCAGCTATTTTCTGCCAAGGGCCTGCAGGCAGCAGAGTAGAAATCAAGGGCTCTCCTTTATGAGTAGGCCGGCGTTCCCGGTAAAAGGCACATTTTGACACATGGCTTGCAATGTCGGAACTGATCCCTGGCCACCATACTGCCGTAGTTGCCCTTTCTCTGCACTTTGTAATGCCCAAGTGGCCATCATGAATCCTGCTTAACATCTCCTGCCGTATGCTAACAGGAATAACAATGCGGTCCTGGAACAGTGTCAGGGTTTTCTACATCAAACACCTCTCTGTACCTTTAACTACTAATTACCATATTGCTATTTAAGGCTCCACCTAATGTTGAACGTTGCTTGGTAATTTGTTCAGTCTCCTGGAGTGACTGACCTGTACACACCCAGCTATTCCCTCCTGTCTAAGTTGGGATTTACTTCATTTGCTTCTATTCCTATGTTTCACAAGAAGTGTGGATTTGCAGCTCCTCACCTGCGATACTGATTCTGGCTCATTCAGTGTATCGCTATTCCTCACGCTGCTGGTTGTATCCTGTACTCTCTCATGCTGCTTTCCTGGTGTGACGTCACGCCCGACTCTCTCTGCGTGCAACCTCTGCTGCCACACACACACTGAATCCCGGTACACGCTGACTGCGTCTCCTCCTCTGAACTACCGCTCTGATCTATGCTGCTGTAACGCACTGGGAAGCCGGTTTGTATGAAACTACCCTCAGGAGTTACCGGTCTGTATAATCAACTTACTTCTAAGGATATCTCTATTTGCATGTCACTTGTTACTTCTGAGCCTCAAGTACTTAAGTCTAACTGCCATATCTACTTATTCCTCAGCATACACATGTACTAACTTTGCTTCCATATCAACTGCTTGTTGCTCCCTACATTTGTATGCTTAGTGACTTTAACCATTTGCAAATCTAAACATAACGCTACAAGGCCCTGATCATTCAGGAATTAACTTTTGTGGTATTATATGTGCTTAAACTGAATACAGCACATCAACTTCTCATATCTGCATATGCTTAAATAACACTGCAATATATACTGTGAGCCTAACCTGTACAACTACTTCAATAGAGTGTGTGTGTGTGTGTGCAAGCTATGTAAATATTCTTTTTGCCTGTGATGCTGGACTGAAACTTTACTTGCAAAAGTGATTAACTATTGACTCTTTATGGAATTGGAGTTATCCTATATTATACCATACATAGGTTTAGCTCATTCCTTGTTCCTTTGTATACCATCTTCACACTGTATCCTACAGTAGTGACCCTCAGATCTATGAGCATAACAGGGTTCCACGAGTTAGATCTTAGTGAACCCGAGGTAAGGTGTGAGACTGAGTGGTCCTGCATAAAATCAAGGGTACTAGTTCGTACATATCATTACAAACAGCACCAACCTATTTGCTCCTTGAGCTGCGGCCTTTCTGACTGGTAAGAACTTAAAGACATCCAGGCTGCCCGACTCTCGGGCCAACCTTCTTTTATGTACTTAATAACTTCTTGAAGGTCTGTATCTAAATATGTCTCCTTTCTTATTTGTTCTAGCTTCCCTGAAGAAATGGATTTGGAGGACAGAACTGAATCTACATATACCTTCACATCTGATTCCATTGAAGATTCTTCAGCAGCAGCCAGCGGGAGCCTGGAAAGTGTATCTGCCACAACCAGTTGTTTCCCCAGCACATGCACTGTCTGAACGTTGAACCTGAGCAGCCTCATTAGAAGTCTCTGGCATCTTAGGGGTGTTTTGTCGATATCATAGGAGTTGATTAGAGGGACTAGCGGTTTATGGTCAGTCTCCAGACTAAATTTCTCTAAATCCGCTAGGCAACGCTGAAAGCACTCACAGGCCCAAACTGCAGCCAGACACTCTTTCGACTCAGCAGCCGTCAGTGTACGGGAACAATAGGCGATGGGCTGTAGTTTTTCATTCAACTGCAGGAGGGAGGCCCCTAACTCATAACTGCTCGCATCAGCACAGTCTTTTTGGATTATAGAACCCCAACACTGGGGCAGACCCCAGCAGGAACTTGACCTGCATAAAAGATTTTTCCTGTGAAGGTCCCCAGACCCAGGCAACATCTTTCTTTAGCAACTCTGTGATAGGGTGTAGCATTGTGCATAAATCTGGAAGGAACCTGCCCACATCATTTACAAGGCCCAATTTTTGTCTCAGCTCATGTACATCAGAAGGACTTTTCATCTGTTCAATAGCACAAATTTTATCGGGGTCTGGCTTGATGCCATTCCCATTGATGATATGCCAAAAGTAACATAACTCAGCTTTCCTAAAATGGCATTTCTCCTTATTTAACTTCAGCCCGGACTCTCTAATAGTCTGCAGCACACAGCTCAATCACTGATCATGTTCCTCCAATGTAGACCCATACACCAAGATGTCGTCCATGACGACTGCCGTGCCCACGTGGTCTCTTAGGAGAGAACTCATTTCTTTTTGAAAGATTTCAGGAGCAGAGGATATCCTGAAGGGGAGTCTGCAGAAGCAAAATCAACCTACCGGTGTAATGAAGGTAGTCAGTTTTGCGGCACTTTGGATCTAGAGGTATCTGCCAGGAGTTGACAGCACATATCTCTCTCTCTTCACCGCCTCATTTAGCCTTTTCAAGACTATGCAGATGTGTACCTTCCCATTTTTCTTCGCAACAGGCACAATAGGGGGAAACACCAGTCAGTTGCTTCAACAACCTCTTCAATAACTCCCATATTCTTCATACGCAGAAGTTCCTTCTCCACTTGAGGCATGAGCGGGAACGGAAATTCTACAGGGAGTGGTAATGCTGTATGGGACTGCGTCACCTTTAAGTGATATACGGACTGGGTTGCAATTCAGTAGGCCCAATTCACCAAACATATCTTCTGAGATCTCATTCACTCTGGCTACTAGGCCCAAACCACAGGCTGCTTTTCTGCTCAATAAGTTGTTAACACACTGACCTCTAATCACATGCACCCACATGGTGAATTTCCTTTGCTTGTACTCGCAGCTGGCAAGAAATTTCCCCGCACAATCAATGCGGCCACCAGGACTATAGACTTTTTTTGCAACTTTCACCAGCTGAGGCTGTCGAGGAAGTTTTATGAATGCTGCAAGGGACATAACAGTGATGTCTGCTCCTGGGTCAATCTTAAAGGCAACTTTGGCTCCCATTACAGTAAGAGTAACCCTCCAATCTTCTGCTGAACCCGGCCGTTCCACAACAGACCCTACAAAGGATACTTCTTGACCCTCCTGGTCGCTATCCACCTGCATCTCCTTAATATATTCAGTTTCACATACCACTTGAAAATGGCCCATTCGGTTGCATTTTCTACATCTTTTGTCTTTAGCAGGGCATATGACACTCTGATCATGGGCACGGTTGCACCGTGTGCAGCGGGCATGCTGCACCCATCCGCTTCTGGGCCTATCTGTTGCCCTTGGTCTACCGCTCACACTGTCCCTTTAACTAGCAGCTCTCCTGAACTGCTGCACATCATCCACAATATTCTCAGACCTCAGATCAGCACTTTGCTTTTTCACCAGTTCACTCTGGCGGGCCATCCTAATAGCCCCATCCAATGTTAAATCAGCCTCTAACTGTAGCTTCAGTGAGACTTCAGCATCTGCAATTCCTATGACTATTCTGTCTCTGATTTGCTCCTCTTTAGCAACACCAAACTCACAAAATTCAGCTAGTTCATACAGGCTACGCACAAATGACTCCACAGATTCTCCCACACGCTTTGCACGTTTGTGAAAACAACCCCTCTCATGAATCACATTTCTTTTGGGCACAAAGTTTGTTCATAACTATGTCAAAGTCAAATTCTTCCCCTTCTTGGAAAGTAAAGGCATTGAACACTGGCTCCACATCTTTTCCCATAGAGTATAAAAGAGAATTAACTTGTACTTCACCACTTTCCTTGTCCAGCTTGGAAGCAATCCTGAAGCGTTGATACTGCTGACGCCATGTGGGCCAAGCTGCAAGCTGAGAGAAATCAAAAGGCTCAGGTGGGGTAAACTTCGACATTGTCATCAATCAGGAAACAGAAGTGCAGGCAAGAACTTCTGACACCATGTCATGAGATGCAGGACACAGCATAGAAGGTACAACACTATTTTATTGCAGAGCATAGAAGTATACATCTGGTACCATAGATCTCACTTAGTAACTGCGACATAGACAATAACGGACATAAGCCCCGCCCCCATCCAGTGAAGTCACTTCCCACTCTCATTACAGGTACTACGAGAATTCGATTTTCATTACAGAACATTTTTTTACAAATAAATAATACAAAAAATGTTTTAAATACTAAAGACTGACAGCTGCTTTTACCTAAGATGGTGGTGACCTGGGGGGAGGGGGGGTGAGGGAGAGAAGAGAGTTGTTTGGGAGAAGTCTGGGATCAGGGGGTGGGAGGTGTCAAGTGGGAGGGTAATCTATAGACTACAGCTAAAATTAATCTTACAAGCTACCTATTTAACCCTTCACTCCAGGGAATTCCTGAAGTGTAGTGCGCAGCTGCAATTAGCAGCCTTCTAATTACCAAAAATAATGACAAAGCCATGCCTGTCTGCTGTTTCTGAACAAAGGGGACCCCGGAAAAGCTTTTACAACCATTTGTTTTTTGACTGCAGTAGTTGTGTGTAAATCATTTCAGTAAGAAACCCAAACGCCTAGATTATGAGTTTTGTCAGTAAAAACTTGCGGGGCTAACGCTCCTTTTTTTTCCAGCGCTGCCATAAGCCAACGCTGGTATTACGAGTTTTCTGAATGGCTGCGTTAGCCTCAGAAAAGTGAGCATTGAGCCAAATTTAGCTCCACTTCAACCCTCAATACCAGCGTTGCTTACGGTAGCGGTAAGATGGAAAACGTGCTTGTGCACGATTTCCCCATAGGATACAATGGGGATGAGCTGTCTGGAAAAAAAAACCTAACATCTGCAAAAAAGCAGCGTTCAGCTCCTAATGCAGTCCCATTGTTTCCTATGGGGAAACACTTTCTAAGTCTACACTTAACACCCTAACATGAACCCTGAGTCTAAACACCCCTAACCTTATACTTATTAACCCCTAATCTGCCGCCCCCGCTATCGCTGACACCTGTATTATACTATTAACCCCTAATCTGCCACTCCGGACACCGCCGCCACCTACATTATCCCTATGAACCCCTAATCTGCTGCCCCCAACATCGCCGACACCTATATTATATTTATTAACCCCTAATCTGCCACCCCCTACGTCGCCGCCACCTACCTACATTTATTAACCCCTAATCTGCCGACCGGACATCGCTGCCACTATAATAAATGTATTACCCCCTAACCGCCGCACTCCCGCCTCGCAAATACTATAATAAATTGTATTAACCCCTAATCTGCCCTCCCTAACATCGCCGCAACCTACCTACAATTATTAACTCCTAATCTCCTGCCCCCAACGTTGCCGCTACTATAATAAAGTTATTAACCCCTAAACCTAAGTCTAACCTTAACACCCCCCCTAAATTAAATATAATTTAAATAAAACGAAATAAATTTACTATAATTAAATAAATTATTCCAATTTAAAAATAAATACTTACCTATAAAATAAACCATAAGATAGCTCTGCTACAATATAACTAATAGTTACATTGTAGCTATTTTAGGATTTATATTTATTTTACAGGCAACTTTGTATTTATTTTAACTAGGTACAATAGCTATTAAATAGTTAATAACTATTTAATAGCTACCTAGTTAAAATAATTACAAAATTACCTGTAAAATAAATCCTAACCTAAGTTACAAATACACCTAACACTACACTATCAATAAATTAATTAAATAAATTAACTACAATGATCTAAACTAAAATACAATTAAATAAACTAAACTATATTACAAAAAAACAAACACTAAATTACAAAAAATAAAAAAATTACAAGAATTTTAATCTAATAACACCTAATCTAAGTCCCCTAATAAAATAAAAAAGCCCCCCAAAATAATAAAAATCCCTACCCTATACTAAATTACAAAAGTAATCAGCTCTTTTACCAGCCCTTAAAAGGGCTTTTTGTGGGGCATTGCCCCAAAGTAATAAGCTCTTTTACCTGTAAAATAAAATACAATACCCCCCACATTACAACCCACCACCCACACACCCCTACTCTAAAACCCACCCGATCCCCCCTTAAAAAAAACTAACACTGCCCCATTGAAGATCACCCTACCTTGAGCCGTGTTCACCCAGCCGGGCACCGATGGGCCAGAAGAGGACATCCAGAGCGGCAGAAGTCTTCATCCGATCGGGGCAGAAGAGGTCCTCCATCCAGAGCGGCAGAAGTCTTCATCCGATCGGGGCAGAAGAGGTCCTCCATCCAGCAGAAGTCTTCATCCAAGCTGCATCTTCTATCTTCATCCATCCGGCGCGGAGCGGGTCCATCTTCAAGACATCCGACGCGGAGCATCCTCTTCTTCCCAATGACTAACAATGAATGAAGGTTCCTTTAAATGACGTCATCCAAGATGGTGTCCCTCGAATTCCGATTGGCTGATAGGATTCTATTGGCTGATTGGATCAGCCAATAGAATGGACCTTGCATTCTACTGGCTGATCCAATCAGCCAATCGGATTGAACTTCAATCCGATTGGCTGATTACATCAGCCAATTGGATTTTTCCTACCTTATTTCCGATTGGCTGATAGAATCCTATAAGCCAATCGGAATTCGAGGGACGCCATCTTCGATGACGTCATTTAAAGGAAACTTCATTCGTCGTTAGTCGTCGGAAGAAGAGGATGCTCAGCGTCGGATGTCTTGAAGATGGACCCGCTCCGCGCCGGATGGATGAAGATAGAAGATGCTGCTTGGATGAAGACTTCTGCTGGATGGAGGACCTCTTCTGCCCCGATCGGATGAAGACTTCTGCCCCTCCAGATATCCTCTTCTGGCCCATCGGTGCCCGGCTGGGTGAACACAGCTCAAGGTAGGGTGATCTTCAATGGGGTAGTGTTAGGTTTTTTTTAAGGAGGGATCGGGTGGGTTTTAGAGTAGGGGCGTGTGGGTGGTGGATTGTAATGTTGGGGGGAGTCTTGTATTTTATTTTACAGGTAAAAGAGCTGATTACTTTGGGGCAATGCCCTGCAAAAAGCTGGTAAAAGAGCTGATTACTTTTGTAATTTAGTATAGGGTAGGGATTTTTATTATTTGGGGGTCTTTTTTAATTTATTAGGGGACTTAGATTAGGTGTAATTAGATTAACATTCTTGTAATATTTTTTATTTTTTGTAATTTAGTGTTTGGATTTTTTGTAATATAGTTTAGTTTATTTAATTGTATTTTAGTTTAGATCATTGTAGTTAATTTATTTAATTAATTTATTGATAGTGTAGTGTTAGGTATATTTGTAACTTAGGTTGGGATTTATTTTACAGGTAATTTTGTAATTATTTTAACTAGGTAGCTTTTAAATAGTTATTAACTATTTAATAGCTATTGTACCTAGTTAAAATAAATACAAAATTGCATGTAAAATAAATATAATTCCTAAAATAGCTACAATGTAACTATTAGTTATATTGTAGCTATCTTATGGTTTATTTTATAAGTAAGTATTTATTTTTAAATAGGAATAATTTATTTAATTATAGTAAATTTATTTCGTTTTATTTAAATTATATTTAACTTAGGGGGGTGTTAGGGTTAGACTTAGGTTTAGGGGTTAATAACTTTATTATAGTAGCGGCGACTTTGGGGGCGGGAGATTAGGGGTTAATAATTGTAGGTAGGTTGCGGCGATGTTAGGGAGGGCAGATTAGGGGTTAATACAATTTATTATAGTGTTTGCGAGGCGGGAGTGAGGCGGTTTAGGGGTTAATACATTTATTATAGTGGCGTCGATGTCCGGTCGGCAGATTAGGGGTTAATAAGTGTAGGTAGGTGGCAACGACGTGGGGGGGGGGCAGATTATGGGTTAATAAATATAATATAGGTGTCGGCGATGTTAGGGACAGCAGATTAGGGGTTCATAGCTATAATGTAGGTGGCGGCAGATTAGGGGTTAATTTTATTATAGTGTTTGCGATGTGGGGGGGGGCCCTCGGTTTAGGGGTTAATAGGTAGTTTATGGGTGTTAGTGTACTTTGTAGCACTGTAGTTAAGAGCTTTATGTTCCGGCGTTAGCCCATAAAACTCTTAACTACTGACTTTTTTATGCGGTAGGAGTCTTGGAGGTAGAGGCTGTACCGCTCACTTCTTCCAAGACTCGTAATACCGGCGTTAGGCAAATCCCATTAAAAAGATAGGATACGCAATTGACGTAAGGGGATTTGCGGTAGCCAAAAGTTGCGGAAGAAAAGTGAACGGTACACCTGTACCTGCCATACTCGTAATACCAGCGGGCGTTAAAAAGCAGCGTTGGGACCTCTCAACGCTGCTTTTTAAGGCTAACGCAGAACTCGTAATCTAGCCAAAAGTTTGTGAAAAAATTAACCAATGTTTTCTATATGATCTCATTTTGCAGCGAAATGGTGAAATTAAATAAACCAAAATGGGCCTAGAAGGTTATCTATTTAAAAAAAAGTATAGTTTTGATAAGTAAATAAAATAAACCAAGGCTTTTTTTCTGTTTAAATGAAGTGATAGCAAACCACCTGCTTGTAACGGCAACTTTTTTTTTTTTTTTTTTTTTTTACAGCAAGCATTAACACTTTGATGCTGTCATGAAGGGGTTAATAAGCTTAGCCCTTAGTTATGCATCAAGTGCAAATATATTAGAAAAACATTTCTATTCAAAAATGAAATGCACTGATGCACGTTTCAGTTTTGGCTGGAATGTCCCTATAACAACAGATGTAAGGATAACATATCTGTCCTCTGCAGCTGCTTTGTATGCAAAAAAACCGAGTCATTCACACAGCTATAAGTTTCTATAGGTACTGACAACTCTAGCGGAATGTGCACAAGAGGAGCTCCGCCTTGTATACCTGGTAGAAGGTGAGCAAATGACTGCCCTTCCCCTAGAAACAGAGGGAGGAGAGAGTGACACAAGGAGGAAGAGAGACGTTAGCAGGAAGGGCTGGTTTCATAACTCTGAGAGAACAGGAAGAGACCGCTTCACCAGCAGCAGAGAGTGAGAGGAGGGGTTCTTAGCAAGACAGACATGGATAGGAGACCGGTAAGTGCAAAAACTTGGCGGAGAGACCACAACAAAAGGGGAATTTATAAGGGAATCAATCCACCGATACGAAGTGGGAGTGGTATCGTGTGTGAGGGATAACAGTAATGAAGGGACGGGTGAGTCTGGGGGTAAAGGGGAATTCAGGAACTTGCGAAAACTTTGTGAGGCTGCTTTTGAGATTGAAGAAATAACTAAGAAAAAAAAAAAGTTGGAAAAGAAGCAAATAAAAAGTTGGAGAGGTAGTTCACAGTGAGAAGAGATTAAATTGGAGGGGTCAATATAAAATGTGGGTGATGAAGAAGAGTACATCAGAATGAAATGTATTTAGTGAATACTGCCCTTCAGTTTAGAGAAAAGGATCAGGAGGTTCAGTAGGAACTGTCTGCTTGGACTTTGGAATGAGTTGTTTATGATTAGATTACAGGTCCCAACTCCAGCGAAGAGAAGGAAATGATTATCTGATAAAGAGATGTTTGTGTCATTCTGAATAATTTGTGCCAGGAGCGAAGCTGTATATTTGTGATTAATGGAGGATTTAGTATATAAAATGCGTGTGTTATGACAAAGATTCCAGTATGTATTTGTGAAATACTTGGTGACCTAACCCTAGAGACATAAACTATAATTAATTCTTCATAGACATCCAGTGACACATGAATGATACTTCATGAAGCTGTTTTGTTGACCTTTAGTGAACAAAAATGGTATTAATAATAATGTAAATAGGAATTTGAGGTTTGCCCCTCTGTCTTGAAAAAACCCTGGCCGTGAATCCAGTATATGATAACCCATAGTCAGAAAAACCCATCAGAGATCAGATTAGCACCGGGAATGTGCTTGAGCAGCTGGTTTTCAAGCCTTTTTGAGTAGCTTGTCAATCAAGTACATGCACAGAGTAGCACACCAATAAGTGGCTGTGTATTTTTTATTTGTACCGTGTGGGTGTGTTCACATGGTGCCTTCTCTGATTAAAGGGATAGTCTAGTAAAAATTAAACTTTCATTATTCAGATAGATCAGGCAATTTTAAGAAACTTTCTAATTTACTCCTATTATCAATTTTTCTTAGTTATCTTGGTATCTTTAGTTGAAAAAGCAAAAGTGTAATCTAAGGAGCCAGCCCCTTTTTGGTTCAGCACCTGGGTAGCGCTTGCTGATTAGTGGCTACATTTAGATACCAATCCACAAGCGCTACCCAGGTGCTCAACCAAAAAATAGGCCAGCTCCTAAGCTTACATTCTTGTTTTTATAAATAAAGATACAAAGAGAATGAAGAAAAAATGCTAGTAATTTTGTTGAATTAAAGTGCCCCTGTTTTTAATCCAATTTTTAAAAACCGGGCACTTTAGCATCAAAATTGACATTCACTTTAATTTTGACTAGACAATCCTCCTTGAGTGCTGTCGCAGAGTTTCCCACTCTGGTGCTAACGACGGCTCAGAGCCGTCGCTAGTACTCTCCCACCTGCTCCTCCCCTGGCGATCGGGCCTGCATAGTGACAGGCATCGCCGGGGCTTCACGTTATGTGTGGTGATGTCACAGCGCAACTTTATTTAAAATTCACAATGTTAAGTATAGGAGCAGGGGGTATGCTGCTTAGAAGCAGCTACAGACCCCCAAGACCCACCGTTTGAAAGGTAATCGCCTAACCTTTCCATCAGTGTTAAAAAACAAACAAAAAAAAACTTATAACAGCTTAGCACCCAGGTGGTTAAGCAGCCTTTTTTAATGCAATGTATAATGCAAAGTTGTTTTTCAAACTGGTAGGTGTATATAGCTCCTAAATAGTTTTCACTGTCCATAAACACAAAATGACCTTATCTATAGGAGCCAGCCACAATAAACATTTAGGGACACCCATTTATTTTTTATTTTTAATAAAGTAGCAAAATATTCCACAAAAAAATAAAACCCAATGGGAAAAAAAGAAGTCTTTTAAATTACAAAATAGTGTATATGACTTTTTACAGTCTACATGTATGCAGCAATGTTACAGTCTATGTAGTGTACATCTATATTTTACTATTTATATACAAGAATTATAATCTATTTTGTATTTTCTTTGGTGTTAGTAAGACTATATAAAAGCAACATTTATGGCTAAGATCATGTTTTTGTGTATTTGTGCCTGTATGTTTGTTTTTCATATGGTTTCTATTGGGAAAGAATGTGATATAACTGTTGTGTGTTGTAACAGACAATATTTCCACATCTAGTGTCCTCTGTTTCTTGTGAGCCCTGTTGAAGTTTAGTGTGATGGTAGTGATTATATTCCTCCTGTTAAATAAAAGCTTTTAATGTGAGCTACTAAGTCTATATAGTAATTACATGTACTTTGGTGCGCCAAGCTTCAATATCCACATCTGTATAATACAGTTATTTGTAATTTTGTTTGTGCCATATAAATATGATTTGTACTTGTCTCTCACATAACCACTGTTGAATTCCTCATATCATTAAATTATGCATAGCAAAAATTATTGCATTATCCTTTTTATTGTTTACTTTGCCTTCCTTTCCTGTAATTTAAAGGAATAGTCTAGTCAAAATTAAAATTTCATGATAGAGCATGCAGTTTTAAGCAATGTTCTAATTTTAAACAAATTTTCTTATTTTGGTATCTTTATTTGAAAAAGCAAGAATTTAAGCTTGGGAGGCAGCCCATTTTTGGTTCAGCACCTGGGTAGCGCTTGCTGATTGGCTGACTACATTTAGACACCAATCAGCAAGTGCTACCCAGATGCTAAACCAAAAATGGACTGGCTCCTAACCTTACATTCAAATAAAGATACCAAGAGAACTAATAAAAATGTATAATAGGAGTAGATTAGAAAGTTGCTTAAAATTGCATACTTTATCTAAATAATGAAAGTTTAATTTTGACTAGACTATCCCTTTTAAATCAGACAATTGTGGCTTTTTCAATTCCCAGAGAGGCTGGGGTGTGATTTCTTGATATGTGTAAAAACTAATTTCTATCTGGCCTTATTGGGTAAGAAAAGGAGATTAAAAGAACACTCAAGGCTTTTCAAAGGGCTTGTTCCTGGAATGCGGAAAAATAGAAATTTTGATGATAAAATTAAAGTTTAAACACACATTACTTTTATTTTTAATGCAAATCTTTTGTGATGCAGTAAATAATTTCTGGTGCATGTGTATATGTGTTTTATACACACCTCCATAACGACCACTGCCTTGCTAAATTAGCTAAGGGTAAAGGTGATGGACTGACCAAGCTTTTCTCCAGACCTAAACCCTATTGAGCATCTGTGGGGCACCCTCAAACGGAAGGTAGGGGAGCGCAAGGTCTCTAACATCCACCAGCTCCGTGATGTCCTCATGGAGGAGTAGAAGAGGACTCCAGTGGCAACCTGTGAAGCTCTGGTGAACTCCATGTCCAAGAGGGTTAAGGCAGTGCTGAAAAATCCTATCTTCAACATTGAGTGGACTAGTAACCTTTTTTCTCTGGGCTAGTAGCTTTTAAACCCTGACTAGTAAACACACACATCAGTGTGTGTGTATATATGTGTATGTATGTATATATATATATATATATATATATATATATATATATATATATATATATATATATATATATATATATATATATATATATATATATATATATATATATATATATATATATATATATATATATATATATATATATATATATATATAATATACACACAAAACAGAATGAGAAGCAGTCTGCCAGGAACGAACAGCAGCATCAATAGCTTGTTCTATGGCCCGGTTGCCACCTGGTAGTAGCTTCTTTCTGCCAAATTGTGCTTTTCACAGAGGAAAACTTTCCTGTAGTATATCAGTCTGATCCCGCCGACATGGTCAGTCCAGCCCCGAAATGCCAGGCAATTCTCTGAACAAGGAACATGACAACCCGAGACGATCGTTTGGGCCTCGTCCTCCTAGTCTCCCTAAGGGTGATGGGGGAAACCAGACGTGGACTCCTTGCCCAATGTGCTTAGAGGGATATGGCTGCACCTCACTGACGAGGCCGAAACGATCGTCTGGGGTTGTCATGTTCCTTGTTCAGAGGAGAATTGCCTGGTATTTCGGGGCTGGACTGACCATGTCGGCGGGATCAGACTGATATACTACAGGAAAGTTTTCCTCTGTGAAAAGCACAATTGGGCAGAAAGAAGCTACTACCAGGTGGCAACCGGGCCATAGAACAAGCTATTGATGCTGCTGTTTGTTCCTGGCAGACTGCTTCTCATTCTGTTTTGCATATGTAAATATGACCCTGGGGATAGTCTCCCTAAGGGTGATGGGGGAAACCAGACGTGGACTCCTTGCCCAATGTGCTTAGAGGGATATGGCTGCACCTCACTGACGAGGCCCAAAGGAGGCCGAAACGATCGTCTGGTGTTGTCATGTTCCTTGTTCAGAGGAGAATTGCCTGGTATTTCGGGGCTGGACTGACCATGTCGGCGGGATCAGACTGATATACTACAGGAAAGTTTTCCTCTGTGAAAAGCACAATTGGGCAGAAAGAAGCTACTACCAGGTGGCAACCGGGCCATAGAACAAGCTATTGATGCTGCTGTTCGTTCCTGGCAGACTGCTTCTCTTTCTGTTTTGCATATATATATTATTTGTAGTTTTATATAACCCCTTATTTTTTGGTAATATGATGCAGAGCATGTACGTGTCTTTGCATTCGTGTGTCATCATACTGTATTCTTTGTGTATTGTGACCTTTTTTTGTTATAATGGGTTCAGTTTGTGTATTGATGCTCATGTTCCTTTGCACCATCTTGGCTTATTGTTATGTGCTTTTTATGCTTTATCTATTCATTGCTCTGCTTTAGTCATTGTCAGCAAGTGGCAGATATTGTGCAGTGATCTATATGTGCACCTGTTAGATTCCTGTGCTTACAGAACAATGCATAACATTGATTCACAACAATGACTGTGCGGGTT